>NC_029791.2:63153251-63186202 GCF_000816755.2 Arachis ipaensis | reverse complement strand
CCAAAAACTCTGTAGGTTCTTCCTGTGGAAGACCGGAATACTGGCAACTTTGCTGCACCATGATAATGAGCTGAGGATTCGACTCAAAGCTACTAACTCCAATGGAGGGTATACAGATACTGCTCACATATGAAGCAGTAGTGGGGTTAGCATATGACCCCAGAGTCCTTCTGGACTGTTCATTTCCACCTAGGTCCATGATGGAGAAATGGACATGATGTGGATTGTAAAAAATTTTTTTGAATACCGAAATTAAAATAAAATAAAATAAAATAAAATAAATGAAAATTCGAATATAAGTTCAAAATTAAAAGAAAATTGAAAACTAAAATAATTAATTAATTAAAAAGATTTGAAAAAAATGGGTGAGGATTTTCGAAAAATAAAGAAAGAGAAAGTGGTTAGGAAGTTTTGAAAAAGATATGCCTTAAAATTAAAGATACTTGTAAGAAAATAAAATAAAATAAAATTAAATAAAAGAAAAGATATGAAAAAGATTTGATTTTAAGATTTGAGATTAGAAAAGATAAGATAAGCTAGGTAAGAGAAGATAAGGAATTTAAATTAAAAAGTTTTAAAATTTGAAATTTGAAATTTAAAATTTAAGATTTGAAATTTTAAATGTTTTATTTTGAATTTTCGAAAAAGTCAACAATATAAGATAAGGATTTGAAAAAGATTTAAATTTTGAAAAGATTTGATTTTTAAATTTGAAAATTGAAATTTGAATTTTAAAATTTGAATTTTGAATTTTGGAAGTTGAAATTTGAAATTTGAAATAAGATAAGATAAGTTTTTGAAAAAGATATGATTTTTTTTGAAAAAGATTTGAATTTTGAAATTTTTAAAACTAAGATAAGATAAAATATAAATTTTAAAATAAAAATCTGAAATTTTTATGTAAATTTCGAAAATTAACTTAAAATAAAGAGAAAAGATATTTTTTTTTTAATTTAATGAGGAAAGAGAAGAACACACAAAAGACACAAGACTTAAAATTTTTAGATCTAATGCTCCTTGTTAGGTATTTAATGTATATAAATTTTTTGAATACTGATAATTTGAAAACGCACAAGAAAAACAAGAAAAGACACAAAACAGGAAAAACTAAAGATCAAACAAGAAAAATAGCAAGAACAACTTGAAGATCAAGAAAGAATAATGAACACAAATTTTGAAAATTTAAAGGAAAATAAAAATATGCAATTGACACCAAACTTAAAATATGAATTTAAACTCAAACAGAAGACTCAAAGAAAAATTAAAAATTAATAACGAAAAATAGTATTTTTGAAAGGAAAATAGCAGATGCAATTCTAGTGACTCTAAACCAACAAAAATAAATTATTCCTAATCTAAGCAACAAAATAAACCATCTGTTGTCCAAACTCGAACAATCCCCGGCAACGGCGCCAAAAACTTGGTGCACGAATTGTAAATCACACTTTTCACAACTCGTACCACTAACCAGCAAGTGCACTGGGTCGTCCAAGTAATACCTTACGTGAGCAAGGGTCGATTCCACGGAGATTGTTGTCTTGAAGCAATCTATGGTTATCTTGTAAATTTTAGTCAGGAGATTAATAATAAAAATTACTTTTGTTTATGAAAACTAGATAACATGAAATAAAGGTTACTTGTTATGCAGTAGTGGAGAACAGATTGAGGTTTTGGAGATGCTCTGTCTTCTAAATCTCCGCTTTCCTACTGTCTTCTTCTTCACGCACGCAGATCTCCTTCCATGGCAAGCTGTATGTTGGTGGATCACTGTTGTCAATGGCTACCATCTATCCTCTCAGTGAAAATGGCCTAAATGCACTGTCACTGCACAGCTAATCATCTGTCGGTTCTCACTCATGTTGGAATAGAATCCGTTGATTCTTTTACGTCTGTCACTACGCCCAACACTCGTGATTTTGAAGCTCGTCACAGTCATCCCTTCCCATATCCTACTTGGAATGCCACAGACAAGGTTTATACTTTCCGGATCTCAGGAATGGCCGCCAATAATTCTAGCCTATACCACGAAGACTCTGATCATGAACCAGGAGGCTAAGAGATACACACTCAAGCTAGTGCATATAGAACGGAGGTGGTTGTCAGGCACGCATTCATAGGTGAGAATGATGATGAGTGTCACAGATCATCACATTCATCAGGGTGAAGTGCGAGTGAATATCTTAGAATAGAAACAAGCGTGATTGAATGAAAAACAGTAGTAATTGCATTAATTCATCGAAACACAGCAGAGCTCCTCACTCCCAATCATGGGGTTTAGAGACTCATGCCGTCAAAAATACAATGTGAAGTGTAAAAATGTCATGAGGTGCAAAATAAATCTCTAAAAGTTGTTTAAATACTAAACTAGTAACCTAGGTTTACAGAAAATGAGTAAACTACGATAGATAGTGCAGAAATCTACTTCCGGGGCCCACTTGGTGTGTGCTGGGGCTGAGACTTGAGCTTTACACATGCTTAGGCTGTTTCTGGAGTTGAACGCCAGGTTGTAACCTATTTTGGGCGTTTAACTCCAACTTGTAACCTGTTTCTGGCGTTTAACGCCAGAATGAAACATGGAACTGGCGTTAAACGCCAGTTTATGTCGTTTATCTTTGAGCAAAGTATAGACTATTATATATTTCTGGAAAGCCCTGGATGTCTACTTTCCAACGCAATTGAGAGGGTGCCATTTGGGTTTGTGTAGCTCCAGAAAATTCATTTCGAGTACAGGGAGGTCAGAATCCAACAACATCTGCAGTCCTTTTTCAGCCTCTGAATCAGATTTTGCTCAGGTCCCTCAATTTCAGCCAGAAAATACTTGAAATCACAGAAAAATACACAAACTCATAGTAAAGTCCAGAAATGTGAATTTTTCTTGAAAACTAATAAAAACATAGTAAAAACTAATTAAATTATACTAAAAATTACCTAAAAATAATGCCAAAAAGCGTATAAATTGTCCGCTCATCACCTAGCAAGGTGTGGAAAAGGAATGGGAATGGCTTCTCTTGTAATTTTATCTTCTTTTGGTGCTCCATTCCTTGGTTGAGCCACTTCTTCTTCAACCATGTCTTGTACTTCCTCCTCTTCTTCAAGATCCTCTACCTCAACAATGTCTTCAACTTGAATGTCCTCCCTTGAGTTTGGCTCCTCATGACTCCTCTCTTGCAGTGTGGTTCCAGACCTCAAAGTAATGGCGTTGATTCCACCTTTGGGGTTGGGTGAAGGTTGAGAAGGTAGTGCACTGGAGCTTGAAGGTTGAATGTTGGGAGTGGAGGGTGGTTCCAAGTGAGATATGAGTGCTTGTAGAGTAGAGTTAAGACCGTTTATGGTAGAGTTAAGTGTATTCTAAATGTCTTTTTGTCCTTGCGCAATAGAGCGAAGCATCTCATCATTGGTGGAGGAAGGGGGGTAAGTAATTTGAGGGGCTTGATGTTGGTTGTTCTGAGGCGCTTGGGATTGCCTTTGGTGAGGTGCTCGGTAAGTCTGGCCTTGGTTCTGGTATTGGTATGGGGGGTCCTGTTGATATCGGTTCTGCTGATTGTTGTTGTTGTTCCATCTCTGATTTCCACAGTTGTCTCTGCCTCATTGGTTGTAGTTGTCCCTCCATCCTTGGTTGGAATTATCTCTCCACCCCTGGTTGGAATTTTCTCTCCAGCCTTGGTTGGAGTTATCTTGCCAACCTTGATTGTAGTTTCCACCTTGGTTATAATTATCGCCTTGTTGATAATTCCCTTGATTCGGGCGGTTATAGCAGTTGCTAGTAGCTGCCAAGGTGTTGTCTTCTTGTTGTTGGAGTTGTGGACATTCATAAATGTAATGGGAATAGCAGACACATATTCCACACACTCTCTGAGGAACCAACTGTTGACATTGTTGTTGTGGAGGAGGCTGAGGTTGCTATTGATTCAGCTATAGCTGCTTCAGTATGTTGGTCATCTCTCCCAGGGTCTGTGTGAGAGCAGCAGTCTCACTTCTAGAGGAAACCTCCACAATAGCCTTGGGATGGTTGTTCTTGTGCCTTGCATTTTGGGTAGACTCAGCTAGATCGGTGATCAGTTGCCACGCTTCTGTCGCCATCTTGTACCTAGTCAGAGAGCCATTACTCACAGCATCTAGTATAGTCTTGTCTTGAGGCTTCATGCCTTGTGTGAAATAGCTAATCAATACCAACTGGTCAATCTTGTGGTGGGGACATGAGTCTAGAAGATTCCTGAAGTGCTCCCAATACTCATAAAGAGTCTCTGATTCGCCTTGGATAATGCAGGAAATTTCTTTCCTCAGTCTATCTGTAACTTCAGCCAGAAAGTATTTGTCCAGGAATTTCCTTCTGAGCAGATCCCAATTAGTAACAACCTCTTCAGGTTGAGTGTAGAACCACTTCCTCAAGAGAAAACATGAAGGCATATAGCTAAATAGTAGTCTCATCTGCACCATGATGCCTAGTAGTTGAGCAGGCTGTCTGAGAATCTACATGAGGTGCTTAATAGGCTCTTGAGCAGGTAAGCCATGAAACTTAGGCAGTAGATTGATTAGCGCAATCTTCAGTTCAAAATCTGTATCCAGATTTGGGTGACGCGCTTGATACGGTTACAGTGTAAAATCCGGAGCTCCTGCTTCCTGGAGAGTAATCCTTCTGGGCTCCGCCATATTACCTGCGTGTAAATCAACATAATCAGTAGAAGAGGAGGTTATTTCTTCCTCAAATGGTGCTTCAGATTTACCCTCAGATGAGACTGGTGAATTGGTAGTAACCGCTTCACCACCCTCAGAGGCTAACCAATGCCGAGCTCGCCTAATACGTGAAATAGTTCTTTCGATTTCAGGAACAAATGCGGCAAAGCTCAGATCAGGTAGTGAACGCGTCATTGAATGAAAGAAACATACAGCTCATGGTAATAAAATAAAATAAAATGCAAATATATAAAATTAAAAATATTTACACCAACCAATTATTCAGCATACTGTTGCAACTCCCCGGCAATGGCACCAAAAATTGACGGACGAAAAATTGTCGATTAAGAATTTATAGAGAAAATAGCGTTGCAAGTACAGTTCTTAACCGACGAAAATTCCGCTTATCAATTTAAAAAGAGTTGTCATAATTTAAGAATAAAATACTGGGAGTAGAATTCCCAGGTCCTCTCCCAACGAGTTGACAAAAGAGTGCAAGTTATTGGTCAGAAATTTTCTGAGAATTTTTAGAGTTGGAGAAAGGGAAATTAAAATAATTATTAATTAAAGCAATGAAAATTAATAAGAGGTTTTATATATCTGAAATAAAAAGCCTTGGCTGGGAGAAGATTAATTGGAAGTTCTATCCTTGTTGAATTTTCCCAAGTGTAATGGTAAGAGGTTGTTGTTTCTACTTAGTTATCCTTTACCGAACAAAGGAAAGTCAAGTAACTGAACCAGCTCCAATTCACAAGTCCTAATCATCTCTTATGGAAGGATTAGCGTTAGTGACTAGAGAGCCAGCCAACAACTTCAAAATTTCAATTAACAGTTGAGTATTCCAACTCAAGGGTCTCTTTTTTATCAACTCCCAAGTCAAGTTGGGAGTCTACTCCATTGACATGAATGCCATTTTCATAAACGATAAAAGGAAATGAAAAAAAGACATGGAAATTAAAATAAAATAATAATAGAAAATTAATTAAAGGTAAAAATAACTCTTTGCATTAAAAAATTCCAAAATCAAGGGTATCCATATGTAACTCTGAACAGGGTAAATGGGTAATAAAAGAGTTAGGAAACAAGAAAACAAACTAGAATGATAGAGACTTTAACGGAGGTAGTAACTCTTCTCAATATCCAAATCAAAAGCATTAAACTAGAAACCTATGAATGTGAAGAACCCTAGAGGAAGTAGTGTTTTCTCTCTAAGATTCAAAACTAAAAACTAAAACTGTGCAAAAGTGAATGTGTCTTGAGTCTCTGCTTGTCCCCTGGCTCTAGTATGTGTTTCTGGGCCGAAAACTGGATCCAAACTCAGCCCAAAATCGTCCCCAGCATCTTCTGCGATTTCTGCACGTGACGCACGTCACGCGTATGCGTCGATGGTCCTCTTCGCGTGTCACGCGTACGCGTCAGTTGCACGCACGCGTCGCCATGCAATTTCGCTTGTCACGCATACGCGTCCGGTATGCTTACGCGTCGCTGTGAAAGGCTTCAAATCACGCGCACGCGTGAGCCATGCGTGCGCGTCGATCTTCGCTGGTCATCTCCTTTGTTTCTTGTGTTCCTTCTATTTTTGCAAGCTTCCTCTCTATCCTCTAAGCCATTCCTGCCCTATAAAACCTGAAACACTGAACACACGGATCACGGCATCGAATGGTATAAAGGGAAATTAAAATACACAATTTAAAGACTTTAGGAAGCAAGGTTTCAACCATAGAATAGAACTAAGAAGGGATTGTAAAATCATGCAAATCATATGAATAAGTGGGCAAAGGATTGATAAAAACCACTCAAATGCGCACAAGATAAACCATGAAATAGTGGTTAGGAAGCAAGTTTTCAATCATAGAACAAAATTGGGAAGGATTTGTAAAACCATGCAAATTTATGAATAAGTGTACAAAAAATTGATAAAAACTACTCAAATTAGCATAAGATAAACCATAAAATAGTGGTTTATCAATGCACTATTGGGAACATGGCTATTGACAAAGCACTTTGTGACCTGGGAGCAAGTATTAATCTGATGCCTCTTGCCATGATGAAGAAATTGATGATAGAAGAGGTTAAGCCTACACGGATGTCATTACAACTTGCTGACAGATCCCTCAAAATACCAAATGGAGTGGTGGAGAACTTACTGGTGAAAGTTGGGAAATTCATTTTTCCAGCTGATTTTGTGATTTTGGATATGGATGAGGAAAGAAACAACTCAATCATCCTTGGAAGACCCTTTCTAGTAACTTCCAGGGCAATCATTGATGCTGAGAAGGGAGAAATGGTTCTCAGGGTGCATGAGGAGCAAATGGTTATCAATGTTTTCAAAGCAATGCAATACCCTGCAGAGAAAGAAAATTGCATGAGGCTTGACATGATAGATGATCTAGTTGAAGAAGCATTTAAAGCAAACCAATGTGAAGATCATGAAAGGGAAGCTCAGGATATTCAAGAGGAAGATTCACAAGAGGCAGAAGCACTGAAAGATTCAAGTGGAGTTAAGGAGGAAGAGGCACCAAAGCAAGAGTTTAAACCTCTCCCTCCTCATCTCAAATATGCATTCCTTGATAAAGAGGATAACCTGCCAGTAATCATTAATTCATCCTTGAGTAAGCAAGAAGAAGCCAAACTAATTGGGGTGTTGAAAACTCACAAGACAACTATAGGGTGAACAATTGATGACATCAAAGGTATAAGCCATACTGTTTGTATACACAAGATCTTGCTAGAAGAAGATTCAAGACCAGTGGTACAACCCCAAAGAAAACTTAACACAACCATGAAGGAAGTAGTTCAGAAGAAGGTAATGAAGTTATGGAATGCTGGAATCATATATCCAATTTCTGACAGCTCTTGGGTGAGCCCAGTGCAAGTGGTACCAAAGAAAGGAGGCATGACTGTCATTTTTAATGAAAAGAATGAAATCATACCTACAAGGACAGTGACAGGGTGGAGGATGTGTATTGACTATAGGAGGCTGAATGATGCCACAAGGAAGGACCACTTCCCTCTTCCCTTCATTGATCAGATGTTAGAAAGATTGGCTGACCATGCTTACTATTGCTTCTTTGATGGGTACTTTGGATACAATCAGATAGTGGTGGACTCCAAGGACCAAGAAAAGACCTCCTTCACCTGCCCATTTGGAGTCTTTGCCCACAGAAGAATGCCTTTGGGCTGTACAATTCTCTTGCTACTTTTCAAAAGTGTATGCTTTCCATATTTTCTGACATGGTAGAAAAATTTTTAGAGGTTTTCATGGACGATTTTTCTGTCTTTGTCAATTTATTTGATACTTGCTTGCATCATTTAACTCTTATCTTGAAAAGATGCCAAGAAACCAATTTGGTTTTAAATTAGAAAAAATGCCATTTCATAGTTCCTGAGGGGATAGTTCTTGGGCATAAGATTTCAAGTAGGGGTATAGAAGTTGATAAAGCCAAGATAGAGATCATAGGAAAGCTTCCTATACCAGTCAATGTAAAAGTAGTGAGAAGTTTTCTTGGGCATGCTGGTTTTTATAGGAGATTCATCAAAGATTTTTCAAAGATAGCTAAACCACTAAGCAACTTGTTAGTAGTTGACAATCCTTTTGTCTTTGACGATAGCTGTAAGCATGCCTTTGAAACTTTGAAAAATAAACTCACTACAGTACCAATCATCACACCCCCAAATTGGGAATTGCCTTTTGAACTCATGTGTGATGCAAGTGACTTTGCAATTGGTGCTGTATTGGGACAGAAAAAGGATAAGCTGCATCATGTTATATACTATGCAAGTAAGGTGTTAAATGAGGCCTAGAAAAATTATACCACTACAGGAAAATAACTCTTGGAAATTGTATATGCATTTGATAAATTTAGACAATACTTGATTGGCTCAAAAGTTGTAGTGTATACTGACCATGCTGCTCTCAAGTATCTCATGTCTAAACAAGATGCCAAGCCAAGGCTCATCAGGTGGGTGCTATTACTACAAGAGTCTGATATTGAAGTGAGGGATAGGAAAGGAAGTGAGAACCAAGTTGTATACCATCTTTCAAGACTACCACAAGGGACTAACGAAGAATCTCCATGATGAGCGGATAATTTATACGCTTTTTGGCATTATTTTTAGGTAGTTTTTAGTATGTTTTAGTTACTTTTTACTATATTTTTATTAGTTTTTAAATAAAAATCACATTTCTGGATTTTACTATGAGTTTGTATATTTTTCTGTGATTTCAGGTATTTTCTGGCTGAAATTGAGGGACCTGAGCAAAAATCTAATTCAAAGGCTGAAAAAGGACTGCATATGCTGTTGGATTCTGACCTCCATGCACTCGAAATGGATTTTCTGGAGCTACAGAAACTTTATTGGCGTGCTCTCAATTGCGTTGGAAAGTAGACATCCAGGGCTTTCCAGCAATATATAATAGTTCATACTTTGCCCAAGTTTTGATGACGCGAACTGGCGTTCAAACGCCAACTTCCTGCCCTATTCTGAAGTAAAACGCCAGAAACAGGTTACAAACCAGGGTTAAACGCCAGAAACAGGCTGCAACCTGACGTTTAACTTTAAGAGGAGTCTCTAGACGTGTAAAGCTCAATGCTCAGCCCAAGCACACACCAAGTGGGCCCCGGAAGTGGATTTCTGCATCATTTACTTATCTCTGTAAACCATAGTAACTAGTTTAGTATAAATAGGACTTTTTACTATTGTATTCGAGGTCTTGGTCATTCTGGTTCTCCCTATGGGGCCAAAGCCAATGAACACCATTATCACTTATGTATTTTCAACGGTGGAGTTTCTACACCCTATAGATTAAGATGTGGAGCTCTGCTGTTCCTCATGAATTAATGCGAAGTACTATAGTTTTTCTATTCAATTCAAGCTTATTCTTATTCTAAGATATTCACTCGCACTTCAACCTGATGAATGTGATGACCCGTGACACTTGTAACATCCCTTCCAAATATTAATAAAACTAATTAAATTATTCTTAATTGATTTATAAAATAAGATATCAAATTAATAAAATAAATCGTAACCTTTTCAGAATAAAAGTTACTTGAATTACTTGAATTAAATTCTTTCTTATTTTTCAATTACTAAAATTATACAAAATATTCTATTATAATAAAATTACTTAAAAATATTAATTGATTCGAAATAAAACTATCTCCGAATCTATTTAATTATTTCTAACAAAATAATTTCTAAAATTATAAAGTTTAAACTTAATAAGATAAAATCATAATTTATTTATAATTAGATTTTCAAAAATGCGGGATGTTACAGTCTATCTAACTTACAAAAATTTTCGCCCTCGAAAATTGATATAAGATGGAGAAAAAATTCATATTCACATCCCCTTTCGAATATTTTAAAGATACCAAGAAAATTATATCACAAACACAGAAGAAAATATATTAGGTGATGCAAAAGTTAATAAAAATAACTTGACGCAAACCAAATTTCAAAATCTAAAATTAAATAGGCACAATGTTCGTTCAGAACTCTTAACAAAGCATGATCACTTCCTCTCGTCGCCTCAAAACTCCACAACTCCTTATAACTTCGTATACTGACCAGATTCACTTTCCGTACGCACAAATCATGTCCCCAAGAACTACCGCATATAAGGAATACGAAACTTGAGAAGAGAAAGACAAACGACATGAAAGGTTTATGCGAGAAATTGGAAGAATACTCAAGTTCGCAATTGTACAAGATGGTATTTCGCAAGGATTTGAAGGAATACGTAAGATTATCAAACAACAAGGATATATATAAGCAATGAAATATACCGGAAGGAGAATTAAATTGAAAGCTTAAGAAAGGATTTTGAATTAAAGAGTTTTGATATGAACAGTAATAGAAAAGATAGTACAGCAATTTAGAACAATTTCAACTTGAAACAGAAGGAATTAGTTTATCTTTTTCAAAGGAAAATATTTAAACCCAACATTTTTCAAAAGTACTAAACTTAGTATAAATAATACGTTATACCGATTTTAATTTCAGATCAAGCAAATCATGCATGGTTTGTAAATTAAAGCTTGTTTGGTGTTAAGGGCAAAATATTTTCTTTAAAAATCTTGGAGGATACTTAAATACATAGCTATAGAATTATAGTAAAGTTGGCAGAAAATCAGCTTCTATTTAAAGAATAAATTCTGAAATAAAATTTTCTATAAATCAATAAAAGATAAGTGGTATATCACAGATAAACAAGATTAAACTGTATAAAGAAGTTTTAGAGTTTATGTAAGAAAGTCTAGACTGAATTAAAAACAATCCTATCAAAATTTAAGTAAGGGTTGTGGATACAGTCAAGTAAGAAAAGTTGTAAATTGAAATTTTTCTCGAAGAGAATCTGAAGCAAGTACTCAAGAAGGAAATTTCAAGAAATAGTATGCTGTACCAAAATAATTCTGAATTCAGAGCAAGGAGCATAGAGTTTGTAAGGTAAGGATAAATGTTTCAAAAGATTCAAGCAACAACCAGATACAGAGTCAAGCAAGGACATGCACGAATGATAATACAAGATTAGCAAGAAAGAGATCAGAAACTAGAAATTCCAATACAATTAGTAGAGAAAGAGATAACACTAAGCACGAATAAAGATCATACGTCAAAATGGAACTAGTCTCTAGAATTTAGTTTCTAACGTCCCCAAAACCTCGTAATTCGCATTAACCTTATCACTTCTATTTCGTCTATGATAACCCATTAGTATTTCCATATACATAAATCATTAGTATTAAGTTGCCCAAACTTGATACCATGAGGTATGCAATGGTAAACTAATAGCATTAATCATCAGACAGTCATGCATATAAAACATAAACTCTTGTCATCAGAACAAGTTAGAAAGCATGACAGACACTCAGAGTATGCAATGAAGCATAGTCAGTCTACTCCCAAGGCTCTACAGGAGGGACTGCTCTGATACCATATTGTAACATCCCTTCCAAATATTAATAAAACTAATTAAATTATTCTTAATTGATTTATAAAATAAGATATCAAATTAATAAAATAAATCGTAACCTTTTCAGAATAAAAGTTACTTGAATTAAATTATACAAATTCTTTCTTATTTTTCAATTACTAAAATTATACAAAATATTCTATTATAATAAAATTACTTAAAAATATTAATTGATTCGAAATAAAACTATCTCTGAATCTATTTAATTATTTCTAATAAAATAATTTCTAAAATTATAAAGTTTAAACTTAATAAGATAAAATCATAATTTATTTATAATTAGATTTTCAAAAATGCGGGATGTTACAACACTCATCATCAGTCTCACCTATGAACGCGTGCCTGACAACCACTTCCGTTCTATCTGCAATAGTTTGAGCGTGTATCTCTTAGCCTCCATTCCGAAAGATCGGAGTCTTCGTGGTATAAGCTAGAATCAATTGGCAGCATTCCTGAGATCCGAAAAGTCTAAACCTTGTCTGTGGTATTCTGAGTAGGATCTGGGAAGGGATGATTGTGACGAGCTTCAAACTTGCGAGTGTTGGGCGTAGTTACAGACGCAAAAGGATCAATAGATCCTATTCCAACATGATCCAGAACCAACAGCTGATTAGCCGTGCGGTGACAGCGCACTTGGACCATTTTCACTGAGAGGATGGACAGTAGCCATTGACAACGGTGATCCCCCAACATACAGCTTGCCATGGAAAGGAGTACAAATGATTGAATGAAAGCAGTAGAAAAGCAGAGATTCAGAAGGAGCAAAGCATCTCCATACGCTTATCTGAAATTCTCACCAATGAATTACATAAGTATTTCTATATTATTTTATATTTTAATTATATTTTAATTATCAAAACCTCATAACCATTTGAATCTGCCTGACTGAGATTTACAAGGATGACCATAGCTTGCTTCAAGCCGACAATCTCCGTGGGATCGACCCTTACTCACATAAGGTTTATTACTTGGACGACCCAGTGCACTTGCTGGTTAGTTGTGCGAAGTTGTGAAAAAGAAGTGAGATTACAATTGTGCGTACCAAGTTGTTGGTGCCATTGAGATCACAATTTCGTGCACCAAGTTTATGGCGCTGTTGCCGGGGATTGTTCGAGTTTGGACAACTGAAGGTTCATCTTGTTGCTCATATTAGGTAATTTTATTTTATTTTTAAGCTTGTTATTCTTTTAATTTTTGAAAAAAAAAATATTTCTATTCTGTTCTTCAGAGTTTTTAAGAATGAATTCTAGAGTTTCATGATGATTTGTTGAAGTCTGGCTTGCTGTGAAGCCATGTCTAATCTTTTGGACTGATGTTTCAACTTATCATCACAAGAGCTTGTTGATTTCTATCAATTTTGCTTTTAAAAGTAATGATCTGCTAATGCTTGGTTGGCCATTGGCCATGTCTAGTGTTTTGGACCGAAGCTTTCATTGAAGGCTTGGCTGGCTAGTAAGCCATGTCTAATTCCTGGACCGGAGCTTTAGACTAACATTGCATGATTCCTGAAATTCTCATTAAAAATTTTGAATTCCTTACCTTCTCTTCTTCCAATTAATTTTTGAAAAATTACAAAAAAATAAATAAAATGATAAAAACCAAAAATAATTTATGTTTTTTGTTTAAGTCTAGTGTCAATTTTTAAGTTTAGTGTCAATTGCATGTCTTTATTCTTCTTGAAATTTTCGAATATATGCATTATGTTCTTCATTAATCTTCAAGTTGTTCTTGACGATTTCCTTGCTCTGATCTTTAAATTCTCGTGTTTTGTGTGTTTTGTTGTTTCTCATATGCATTCTCAATTTGTTAGTGTCTCTAATATGAAAATTTCTATGTTTGGTGTCTTGCATGCATTGTTTATTTGATCTTAGTTCTCCATGATTAGTTGCATTTTGATTATTTCTCATCATTAAAAATTCAACAAACATTTTTTTTTCAAAATTATGTCTTTTCAAGTCAATAATACAGAGAATTGAAGATTCAGAACATTCAGCAGAGGAATTACACAAAAAAGCTGGGCGTTGAAAACACCCAGTGAGGAAGAAAAACTGGCGTTTAAACGCCCAAAAAGGTAGTATTTTGGGCGTTAAACGCCAGAATGGATGCCATTCTGGCCGTTTAACGCCAAGATGGCACAAGAGGGAAGATTTTGTTTTTAATTCAAATCTTTTTCAAATTTTTATAATTTTTCAAAATCAAATCTTTTTCAAATCATATCTTTTCAAAATCAATTTCTTTCCATTTTTTATTATTTTTTATTATTTTTGAAAATCCTTGCTACAATTAATGATTTAATTCAAAATTTTCAAGTTGTTACTTGCCTATTAAGAAAGGATCAAATTTTAAATTTTAGAATCATATCTTTTAAATTTCTTGTTAGCCAAGGCATTAATTTTAAAAATCAAATCTTTTTAATTGTTTGTCAATCATATCTTTTTAAAACCATATTTTCTCAATCATATCTTCTCAATTACATCTTTTTCAAAAAAATGATTTTCAATCATATCTTTTTTATTCTTAATTTCAAAATCTTTTTCAAAATCACTTAACTACTTTCTCAATTTTAATTTTCGAAAATTATCAACCAATTTTTCAAATTCTTTTTTAATTATTTCAAAATCTTTTTAAAATTAATTTCAAAAATTCTTCCCCCCCTTCTCACATCTTTCTATTTAAGGGAGTAACATTCCTCCTCAATGTGCAATTCGAACTCTATCCTTCTTGATAAGTTCGAATTCTCTCCTCTTTACCTCCTTCTTCTATTCTTCTTTTCCTCTGACACCTTAAGGAATCTCTATACTGTGACATAGAGGATTCCATACTTTCTTCTTCTTTCTTTCATATGAACAGGAGCAAGGACAAAGGCACTCTTGTTGAAGCTAATCCTGAACCTGAAAGGACCTTGAAGAGAAAGCTAAGAGAAGCTAAAGTACAACTCTCTGTAGAGGACCTAACAGAAATTTTCAAACAAGAAGAAGCCATGGCAGTCAAAAACGACAACAATGCCAATAATATAAGGAAGGTGCTTGGTGACTTTACTGCACCTACTCCCGACTTCTATGGGAGAAGCATCTCTATCCCTGCCATTGGAGCAAATAACTTTGAGCTTAAGCCTCAATTAGTTTCTATAATACAACAGAATTGTAAGTTTCATGGACTTCCATTAGAATATCCTCATCAGTTCTTAGCTGAATTCTTGCAAATCTGTGATACTGTTAAGACCAATGGGGTTGACCCTGAGATCTACAGACTTATGCTCTTCCCTTTTGCTGTAAGAGATAAAGCTAGGACATGGTTGGACTCACAACCTAAAGAAAGCCTAAACTCTTGGGAAAAGCTAGTCAATGCCTTCTTGGCAAAGTTCTTTCCACCTCAAAAATTGAGTAAGCTTAGAGTGGAAGTCCAAACCTTCAGACAGAAGGAAGGTGAATCCCTCTATAAAGCTTGGGAAAGATACAAGTAATTGATCAGAGGGTGTCCTTCTGACATACTTTCAGAATGGAGCATCATAGGTATCTTCTATGATGGTCTATCTGAACTGTCTAAGATGTCATTGGACAGCTCTACTGGAGGATCTCTTCATCCGAAGAAGACACCTGCAGAAGCTCAGGAACTCATTGAGATGGTTGCAAATAACCAATTCATGTACACTTCTGAAAGGAATCCTGTGAATAATGGGATAAATCAGAAGAAAGGAGTTCTTGAGATTGATACTCTGAATGCCATATTGGCTCAGAATAAAATATTGACTCAGCAAGTCAATATGATTTCTCAGAGTCTGTCTGAAATGCAAGCAGCAACAGGCAGTACCAAAGAAGCTTCATCTGAAGAAGAAGCTTATGATCATGAGAATCCAGTAATGGAAGAGGTGAATTACATGGGAGAACCCTATGGAAACACCTATAATCCTTCATGGAGAAATCATCCAAATCTCTCATGGAAGGATCAACAAAAGCCTCAACAGGGCTTCAACAGTAATAATGGTGGAAGAAATAGGTTTAGCAATAGGAAGCTATTTCCATCATCTTCTCAACAACAGACAGAGAATTCTAAGCAGAGCCAATCTGACTTAGCAACCATAATCTCTGATCTAACTAAAACCACTCAAAGTTTCATGATTGAAACAAGGTCCTCCATTAGAAATTTAGAGGCACAAGTGGGTCAACTGAGTAAGAGGATTACTGAACTCCCTCCTAGTACTCTCCCAAGCAATACAGAAGAGAATCCAAAAAGAGAGTGCAAGGCCATAACTTTAACTAACATGGTCGAATGCATAGAGGAGGGAAAGGCAATGATTCCCACTGAAGAAGACCTCAATGGACGTCCACTGGCCTCCAAGGAGTTCCCTAATGAGGAACCATGGGAATCTAAGGCTCACACTGAGACCATAGAGATTTCATTGAATTTACTTCTGCCATTCATGAGCTTTGATGAGTATTCTCCCTCTGAAGAGGATGAAGATGTTACTGAAGAGCAAGTTGCTAAGTACCTTGGAGCAATCATAAAGCTAAATACCAAGTTATTTGGTAATGAGACTTGGAAGGATGAACCCTCCTTGCTCACCAAAGAACTAGATGACTTGACTAGGCAGATATTACGTCAGAAGAGACAGGATCCTAGAAAGTTCTCAATACCTTGTACCATAGGCACCATGAACTTTGAGAACGCTCTGTGTGACCTGGGGTCAAGTATAAACCTCATGCCACTCTCTGTAATTGAGAAGCTAGGGATCCTTGAGGTACAAGCTGCATGAATCCCACTAGAGATGGCAGACAATTCAAGGAAACAGGCTTATGGACTTGTAGAGGATGCCTTAGTAAAGGTTGAAGGCCACTACATCCCTACTGATTTTATCATCCTAGACACTGGAAAGTGTATGGATGAATCCATCATCCTTGGCAGACCCTTCCTAGCCACAGCAAAAGCTGTGATTGATGTAGACAGAGGAGAATTGGTCCTTCAAGTGAATGAGGACTCCCTTGTGTTTAAGACCCAAGGTTCTCCTTCTGTAACCATGGAGAGGAAGCATGAAAAGCTTCTCTCAATACAGAGTCAAACAAAACCCCCACATTCAAACTCTAAGTTTGGTGTTGGGAGGGTACAACCAAACTCTAAGTTTGGTGTTGAGAGGCCACAACCAAACTCAAAGTTTGGTGTTGAGAGGCTCCAACCCTTTTCTGATTATCTGTGAGGCTCCATGAGAGCTCACTGTCAAGCTATTGACATTAAAGAAGCGCTTGTTGGGAGGCAATCCAATACTATTTAACTATATCTATTTATTTTCCATTGTCATTTTATGTTTTCTGTAGGTTGATGATCATGTAAAGTCACAAAAATAACTGAAAAAGCAAAAACAGAATGAAAAGCAGTATTAAAAATAGCACACCTTGGAGAAGAAGCCTACTGGCGTTTAAACGCCAGTAAGGGTAGCAGAATGGGCGTTAAATGCCTAGTCTGGCACCATTCTGGGCGTTTAACGTCAGAAATGGGCACCAGACTGGCGTTTAACGCCAGAAAAGGGCACAGGAAAGGGCGTTTACATGCCACATGGTGCAGGGATGATAAGTCCTTGACCCCTCAGGATCTGTGGACCCCACAGGATCCCTACCTACCTCATCTCTCTTCTTCACATCTTCCCCAAATACCCTTCACCAATCACCTCAATACCTCTTCCCCAAAAACCCCTCACCTATCAAATCCTACCCTCTTTTCCAGAATCTCTTCACCAATCTACATCCATCCATATCCATTATCTCTTCTTTCTTCTTTAGCTCGAGGACGAGCAAACCTTCTAAGTTTGGTGTGGTAAAAGCGTTGCTTTTTATTTTTCCATAACCATTTATGGCACCAAAGGCCGGAAAAACCTCTAGAAAGAGGAAAGGGAAGGCAAAAGCTTCCACCTCCGAGTCATGGGAGATGGAGAGATTCATCTCAAGGGTGCATCAAGACCACTTCTATGAAGTTGTGACCAAGAAGAAGGTGATCCCCAAGGTCCCTTTCAAGCTCAATGGAAGAGAGATTCAAGAGGGAAGCCGGTTCAACTAAGAAGGCATGACCTCAAGCCTGTGGCTAGGGGATGGTTGGAGTTCATCCAACGCTCAATCATTTCCACTAGCAACCGGTCCGAAGTCACTATAGACCGGGCTATCATGATCCATAGCATCATAATTGGAGAGGAAGTAGAAGTTCATGAGGTTATATCCCTAGAACTCTACAAGGTGGCGGACAAGTTCTCAACTTTGGCAAGGTTAGCCTTCTCTCCTCTCATTTGTCACCTCAGCAATTCGGCTGGAATTGACATAGAGGAAGACATCCTCATTGATAAGGACAAGCCTATCACCAAGAAAAGAATGGAGCAAACAAGAGATCCCACTCATGGACAAGAGCATGAGGAAATTCCTCATCATGAAATCCCTGAGATGCCTCAAGGGATGCACTTTCCTCCACAAAATTATTAGGAGCAAATCAACACCTCCCTAGGAGAATTAAGTTCCAATATGGGACAACTAAGGGTGGAGCACCAAGAGCATTCCATCCTCCTCCATGAAATTAGAGAAGACCAAAGAGTCATGAGGGAGGAGTAACAAAGGCAAGAAAGAGACATTGAGGAGCTCAAGTACTCTATAAGATCTTCAAGAGGAAGAACAAGCCGCCATCACTAAGGTGGACCCATTCTTTAATTTCCTTGTTCTTATTTTTCTATTTTTTGAAAATTATGCTTTATGTTTTATTTATGTTTGTGTCTTATTACATGATCACTAGTGTCTAAGTGTCTATGCCTTAAAGCTATGAATGTCCTATGAATCCATAACCTTTCTTAAAAAAATGTTTTTAATTGAAAAAGAAAAATAAGTACATGAATTTTGAATTTTAAAATAGTTTAATTATTTTGATGTGGTGGCAATACTTTTTGTTTTCTAAATGAATGATTGAACAATGCATATTTTTGAATTTGTTGTTCATGAATGCTAAAATTGTTGGCTCTTGAAAGAATGATGAAAAAGGAGAAATATTATTTGATATTCTGAAAAATCATAAAATTGATTCTTGAAGCAAGAAAAAGCAATGAAAAATTAAAAGCTTGCAAAAAAAAAATAGCGAAAATAAAAAAAAAGAGAGAAAGAAAAAGAAAAAGCAAGCAGAAAAAGCCAAGAGCTCTTTAAACCAAAAGACAAGAGCAAAAAGCCAATAACCCTTTAAACCAAAAGGCAAGGGTAAAATAAAAAGGATCTAAGGCTTTGAGCATCAGTGGATAGGAGGGCTCAAAGGAATAAAATCCTGGCCTAAGCGGCTAAACCAAGCTGTCCCTAACCATGTGCTTGTGGTGTGAAGGTGTCAAGTGAAGAACTTGAGACTGAGCGGTTAAAGTCGTGATCCAAAGCGAAAATGAGTGTGATTAAGAACCCTGGACACCTCTAATTGGGGACTCTAGCAAAGCTGAGTCACAATTTGAAAAGGTTCACCTAGTTATGTGTCTGTGGCATTTATGTATCCGGTGGTAATACTAGAAAACAAAGTGCTTAGGGCCACGGCCAAGACTCATAAAGTAGCTGTGTTCAAGAATCAACATACTGAAGTAGAAGAATTAATAACACTATCTAAATTTTGAGTTCCTATAGATGCCAATCATTCTGAACTTCAAAGGATAAAGTGAGATGCCAAAACTGTTCAGAGGCAAAAAGCTTCTAGTCCCGCTCATCTAATTGGAGCTAAGTTTCATTGATATTTTGGAATTCATACTATATTCTCTTCTTTTTATCCTATTTGATTTTCAGTTGCTTGGGGACAAGCAACAATTTAAGTTTGGTGTTGTAATGAGCGGATAATTTATACGCTTTTTGGCATTGTTTTTAGGTAGTTTTTAGTATGTTTTAGTTACTTTTTATTATATTTTTATTAGTTTTTAAATAAAAATCACATTTCTGGACTTTACTATAAGTTTGTGTATTTTTCTGTGATTTCAGGTATTTTCTGGCTGAAATTGAGGGACCTGAGCAAAAATCTGATTCAGAGGCTGAAAAAGGACTACAGATGCTGTTGGATTCTGACCTCCCTGCACGCGAAATGGATTTTCTAGAGCTACAGAAATCTTATTGGTGCACTCTCAGTTGCGTTGGAAAGTAGACATCCAGGGCTTTCCAGCAATATATAATAGTCCATACTTTGCCCGAGTTTTAACGACGCAAACTGGCATTCAAACGCCAACTTCCTGCCCTATTCTGAAGTTAAACACCAGAAACAGGTTACAAACCAGAGTTAAACGCCAGAAACAGGCTGCAACCTGATGTTTAACTCCAAGAGGAGTCTCTACACGTGTAAAGCTCAATGTTCAGCCCAAGCACACACCAAGTGGGCCCCGGAAGTAGATTTCTGCATCATTTACTTATCTCTGTAAACCCTAGTAACTAGTTTAGTATAAATAGGACTTTTTACTATTGTATTCGAGGTCTTGGTCATTCTGGTTCTCCCTCTGGGGCCGAAGCCAATGAACACCATTATCACTTATGTATTTTCAACGGAGGAGTTTCTACACCCTATAGATTAAGATGTGAAGCTCTGCTGTTCCTCATGAATTAATGCAAAGTACTATAGTTTTTCGATTCAATTCAAGCTTATTCTTATTCTAAGATATTCACTCGCACTTCAACCTGATGAATGTGATGACCCGTGACACTCATCATCAATCTCATCTATGAACGCGTGCCTGACAACCACTTCCGTTCTATCTGCAATAGTTTGAGCGTGTATCTCTTAGCCTCCATTCCGAAAGATCGGAGTCTTCGTGGTACAAGCTAGAATCAATTGGCAGCATTCCTGAGATCCAGAAAGTCTAAACCTTGTCTGTGGTATTCGGAGTAGGATCTGGGAAGGGATGATTATGACGAGCTTCAAACTCGCGAGTGTTGGGCGTAGTGACAGACGCAAAAGGATCAATGGATCCTATTCCAACATGATCGAGAACCGACAGCTGATTAGCCGTGCGGTGACAGCGCACATGGACCATTTTCACTGAGAGGACGGACGGTAGCCATTGACAACGGTGATCCCCCAACATACAGCTTGCCATGGAAATGAGTATGAATGATTGAATGAAGGTAGTAGGAAAGCAGAGATTCAGAAGGAGCAAAGCATCTCCATACGCTTATCTGAAATTCTCACCAATGAATTACATAAGTATTTCTATCTTATTTTATATTTTAATTATATTTTAATTATCAAAACCTCATAACCATTTGAATCTGCCTGACTGAGATTTACAAGGATGACCATAGCTTGCTTCAAGCCGACAATCTCCGTGGGATCGACCCTTACTCATGTAAGGTTTATTACTTGGACGACCCAGTGCACTTGCTGGTTAGTTGTGCGAAGTTGTGAAAAAGAAGTGAGATTACAATTGTGCATACCAAGTTGTCGGCGCCATTGAGATCACAATTTCGTGCACCACTTCACAACCAGTGAATGAGAAATTTCCAGATAAACACCTCCTCCAAATCCAACAAGCTCCCTGGTTTGCAGATATGGAAAACTACAAAGCAAAAGAAGCATAGCACAAGATTTCACTAGACAGCAAGTGAAAAAGTTATTCACTGAAGCCAAGCTATTCTTGTTGGATGAGCCATTTCTGTTCAAAAGATGCCCTGATGGAATGATCAGGAGATGTGTGCCAGAGGAGGAAATGAGAAATGTTTTATGGCATTGTCACAATTCAAGCTATGGTGGTCACTTTGGAGTAAAGAGAACAGCTACAAAAATCCTTCAGAGTGGATTCTATTGCCCTTAAATTTTCAAGGATGCAAGAGAATTTGTAAGCCAATGCAATGAGTGCCAGAGAACAGGAGGCTTAACAACGAAGAATGAGATGCCTCAGAAATATATTTTAGAGGTGGAACTATTTGATATATGGGGTATTGACTTCATGGGCCCCTTCCCTCCATCATACTCCTTCAAATACATCTTGGTGGCTGTGGAATACGTTTCAAAATGGGTGGAAGCTATAGCAACCACTACATGTGATGCTAATGTGGTTCTGCAGTTTCTCAGAAGAAACATTTTCACTAGGTTTGGAGTACCAAAAGGACTTGTAAGTGATGGTGGGAGTCATTTTTGTAATAAACATCTAAACACCCTCCTTCATAGATATGGAGTAACTCATAAGGTGGCCACACCTTACCACCCACAGACCAATGGCCAGGCTGAACTAGCAAATAGAGAGCTAAAGAAGATTTTAGAGAAGACAGTGGGAGCCACAAGAAAAGACTGGGCAAAGAAACTAGATGATGCCCTCTGGGCATACAGAACAGCATTTAAAACTCCTATTGGGAGATCTCCTTTCCAGTTAGTATATGGTAAAGCTTGCCATCTCCCTGTGGAGCTTGAGAATAAAGCTTTATGGGCCATAAAACTCCTCAATTTGGATGCTCAAGCAGTAGGGGAGAAAAGATTGCTGTAGCTCAATGAATTGGAAGAATTCAGATTGGAAGGATATGAGAATGCCAGGATATACAAAAAAGAGCAAAGAAATGGCATGACAAGAGGATTGCACCTAGGATATTTGAGCCAGGACAGCAAGTATTACTTTTTAATTCAAGATTAAAAAGTTTTCATGGGAAGCTTAGATACAAATGGACTGGTCCCTATACTATCACCAGAGTGTCTCCTCATGGTCACTTAGAGCTACTTGATGAAGCTTCAAAAGAAACATTCACAGTCAATGGCCATAGGGTGAAGCATTACCTTGGTGGATCATGGAACAAGGAAGAAAGTGTGCATCTGCTGACATGAACAAAGAAGTTACAACGTCAAGCTAATGACGATAAAAGAGCACTTCATGGGAGGGAACCCATGCACAATATCCTTAAATTTTTTTTTTATGTTTTGATGGTTAAAAATAAAATGTCTATTCATATGCAATTAAAGGAACAAAATCAATTGTCATAGAAAGTTATTAATGTTGCATGTAGCCTATGATGAACACCAAGTTTGGTGTGAATAAATTCACTCTATGATAGCATCATGGGACATTAATATTAATTGAGTTTATCTGAGTGATTAAATTGATTCATTTTGCAGCATAAAGTCACAAACTAAGTTTGGTGTTCACATAAGCTACATAAATATTGAATTTCAAGATAGATGATTTAGTTCCTTTAAGCATAAGAAAGAGACATTAATTAATTGCTTTTATTAAGAAGTATAGTTAGATTTGTCTTCCATTAATTTTTTACTTTAAAAAGATAAGTTGATGCTTTGTTTTATCTTGCAAGAAAAACTAAAAAGAAAATGTGATGGCAAAAGGAAGGAACGGACAGCACACATGAGGAATCAAAGGGAGGAGTCACATGCCTTGGAGTTTTGTGCCTTGGGAAGAACACCTTGGCATGCATTTGCCAGAGGGTTTACAACCCCAAGGATAAGACCGGATCCTCATCTACATTCCACCTCCTCATATGAACCGCTTATCTTCATCATACTAACTCAATCCTCACCCTCCATTTCAAAGTAGCCAAACCACCAACCCCTTTGTCTTACTCCAATAACTCATTCTCGTGCTTTAAATTGGCAAGCAGCCTCCCCTTTTGCTAACACATCCTTGTTGTATTCACATTTGCCTTATTCATTACCAACCCTTTGTCCAAAACTGAACACACTTTGTTATATATCTCAAGCCACTTTTCTTCGCAAGCCTTGCTCTGTTCAAGAGTCATTTCTCAATTCCACTTTATCACTTCAGACCGTGTCATACACCTTATTCTCCCAACCTTTTCTTCTTAACCTTACTCATAATTCTTCTTGTGCTTGAGGACAAACACCATTCAAGTTTGGTGTTGGAAGATTCGGCCTTCTCATCTCCATCCAATGGCCTCACTAAGTTCTAAAAGAAGAAAAGGGAAGCAACTAACTGAACCACCCACCTATGATGAAAAGAGATTCAAATCTTAATTTCAAGAGCTCCAGTATCATGGGTGGATGGAGGAGAAAGAAGTCATTCCAGAGATTGGATTCAAATTGAAGGAAGGTGAATATCCCATGATAAGGAAAGTAATTGAAAAGAGAAGATGGGAACTCCTGTGTGAACCTCTTACAGACATAAGTGCAACTATGATACGAGATTTCTATGCAAATGCAGTAAGGCAAAGCAAAACCACCCCTCCCTACAAAAGTTATGTGAGGGGAGTGGAGGTAGACTTCAGCCCAGCAGCAGTTATGAGGGTTCTACAAATAAGAGCAATACCTTTCAAAGAGCCCAGTTTTGGGGAAAGAACAAATAGCGAGAATGACCCTGATGAGCTAGTAAATGAGAAATGTCTGGAGGGAAAAGATTGGATAAGAGATTTGAATGGGGATCCATGTCGCTTGAAGAGGATTGATCTCAAAACTGAGGCCAAGGGTTGGTATTAAATTGTGAGAAGATCAATCTCCCCCACTGCAAACACTTCAGAAGTTACAATAAGGAGACCAATCATGGTATATTGCATACTCAAAAGAGGATAAATAAATGTTCCACAACTGATCGCAGACAGCATTCAAGAACTAGCTAAAGACAACAGCAAATCAACCAGACTTGGCCATCCAAGCACCATAGTGCGTCTGTACAATAGGGCAGGGGTACTTTTTGAGGAACAAGACACAGACTGGGTGAAGGATGGAAGGGCAATCATCAAGCAAAGGATGGAAGGTGCCACTGACACTCAAAGTGAGAGAAGACCTCAGAGAAGAAGAAGAAGGGAAACACAAATGGAAGAGGGACAAGCTTCCAGCACAATGGATTTAAGCCAAATTCAAAGTGCCATTGAAGGACTGTCTCAGCAATACACGAGGAGTCAGGAGCAGCAACAAGAGCAATACATGAGGAGTCAAGAGCAGCAACAAGAACAATACATGAAAATGATGGAACAACAAGAGAATTTCTAACTAAAGATGATGGATCAGCAAAGGGATTTTCAAGCAAGATTTTTGGACCAGCACAAAGAACAATTCAATCAATTCCAAGAGTCTTTCAAAAAAATATCTTATCAATAAGATCAGCTTGAAGGTTACCTTGATAACTTGTTGGCCTGGAAAAATATATACCACATAGCTGGGGAGGCTAGAGACTTGGACAGAGTGGAATATGATGTGAATACCGAAGCCAAGCTTGATTACCTTGTTTCCAGTATGCCTATATTAAATAGGGAGATTACACCATACCTACAGATCAATCCACTGGAGGGACAACTAGCAAAAGAAAGACAAAATGCGGAAAAAATAATGAAACAAAGATTGAAAGATGCTGAATTGTGGGATGAGGTAGAACAAATTGAAAAAAGGGAAGAGGAAAAAAAGAGCAAGAAGAAGCAGCAGTCAAAGAATAAAGGGAGGAAAGGAGAATCAAGAAAAGGGAAGGGCCACAAGAACTAGAGGTGGTGAAGCTCCTTTCGTAGTCTGAGTAAATAAGGAAGATGCATATCTGCAAAATGATATGCCTTCCAAAGCTTTCATGTTCTGCACTTTTATGATTAAGTTTTTATGTTCTGCACTTTCATGTTTAGTTGTTTTATGTTTTGAAAAAAATGGTTGTTTAGCATAATCTCTATGTGGCTTAATAACCAAGATGCTTGATATATCACAGCACCATACTCTTGAAAACTGCTTGCACTCAATATCTCTAAAAATGCATCAGAGAATGTTTCTTTGAAAAGAAGGATTGAAGAATCCCAAAAATATTGAGGCAAGTAAAAGATTAAGAGGAGTGGTGGTTCTGAGTGTATGATTATGTATTGAGGTTGCATGTTTGTGAAAACCTGTATGGGAGCTCATAGGTAGGAAATGAAATTTGGAGAAGTGTTGTGGAAAATTTCAAAAATCTATTGATACAAGAAGCAGTAGCAAAAGAAAACAAAAGGGAAAGAAAAACAAAGAACAAGCCCAAGGCTCTGAGCATCAATTACTAGAAAGAAAAAGAAAGATACAAAAACTCAAAGGATTAATATTCTAGTGACATGCTTGTGGTGGATTTGTGTCAAAGAGAGAGGCCTGAGCCAGTAAATCCTAAGGGGTGCTTCATCACCTAATACCTTAACCCAACTGGGCTGGGAGTATTGATTGAAAACTTACCTTAAAGGGCCGCTTTGAGACATGACACCTAGAGTCAAGGCTGAGATGAATAAATGCTGATTCAAGGTGACTATCTATAAAAAGATTTCCATAATACAATTTGAATAAAAGTTCTAAGACCTAAGACTTAAAAAATATAGGGACTAATAAGCACTGAAATCCTTGCATAAGCATGTAGTTCAGAGTTCACCCGCTATCACTTAATCACTTCACTCACTAAGGCATTAGAAGCTATTCTTCAATCCAGTCCGATAAAAGAAACCCTTGTACGCGTAGAGCAGCAATTTTCGAAGAGCTACGCGTATGCGTAGAGGACGCGTACGCGTGGGGAGGATCAGCGCTCTTCAGCAACGAGCGCTACACTCTCTTTCAAAGAGCATCTGCGACAACTCTCAAAGTGGGATTCAAGGTTTGGCTATCGACGCGTACGCGTCATTGACGCGTATGCGTGGGTGTGGCATTGGTGGAGGATCATGCAAATGCGTGGATGAAGCGGCAGCGTGGAATTGACATTTTGACATCCATGCGTACGCGTGGGAGAGCGTTCTTGACACCAGCACTGCGTTCTCATGGAGAGTGCTATCAAAAGGACGCGTAGGCATACATCATGCGTACGCATGATAAGGGGTGCAAAGAGAAACAACGCGCACCCGTAGGTGACGCGTACGCGTCGCAAGTGCCAGAATGACGAACGACGCGCATGCGTGGGAGACGCGTACGCCTCGATGCCTGAACGCTCCGTTTTCTTGAAAGTGCTACGTTCTCTTGGAGCGGGGTATCTTTCTCTAAGTACAAGCTAAAAAGCCCAATTGAAGCAGTTTCCAAGTACACCTGAAGTAGCCACTGAAATAGTATAAATATGGGGCATCTTGAATCATGGAGGACTTCTTCTGGATCAACTTTTTCAGTTTCTCTTTCTTTTAGATCTACTTTTGTACTTTTTACATTTTTGAAATTTTACTTTTCAGCTGAGAACTCTGTATTACTTTTCCAGTTTTCATTTTCTGTTGAGAGTCGTTAATTTCTTTTCCTTTTCAATGCTGAATCTCATTTTCAATTTGAATATTCTGTTTGAACTTAGAGCTATAAATCACAAAACCCCATCTTCACTAGGAGGAGGAGCTCTGTTGGTTTCAATGAATTGATAGTTCTTCTTTTCCTCTCAATTCAAGTGAATTCATCTAAGAGAAAACTCTTATTCTTCATAGATTAAATTACTATCGAGAGAGGGATTGAATCTATTTGAATTATGTGATGAACTTGAGAAAGGAGTCACAGAAGTCAGTTTAGAGTTCATCCTCTCATGATTCTCTTGATTGATACATTCTGGGTTGGTATGTGAGATGTAACCACCCTGAATTGAGATCTTGAAAGTTGTGTGGTATTCAGGATTAGCTATTGATCTTCACCTCTTCTCATGAGTAATTAGATCAAGAGATTGGCAATTGTTTGTGATAAGAGAAATTGAATCACCAAGAGATTGGGATCTAATTACTTACAATCTGCCATAGATCTGTTTCACAGGATTGAGAAGGAATTGATCCCCATTAATTCAAGAGAAATCAATATCTCTGATCCCTAGTGATCTCACTGATAAACCCCAATTTTATGGTTTATCTTGTGCTTAATTTGGGGAATTTTATCACCTTTTTCCACATTTATTCAATGAAATAGCATGGTTTTGCAAATCTCCCTTAATTTGAGCTTAAGTGTGAAAACATGCTTTTTAGACCTTAAAATAGCTAAATTTAACTCACCTTAATTCCATTCGATGCCTTGATGTGTTTGTTGAGTAATTTCAGGTTCATAAGGCAAGTATTGGATGGAAGAAGTGAGGAGAAAAGCATGAAAAGTGGGAGAACTCGTGAAGAAATGAAGGAACCGCAAAGCTGTCAAGCCTGACCTATTTGCACTCAAACGACCATAACTTGAGCTAGAGAGGTCCAAATGAGATGGTTTTAGTTGCGTTGAAAAGCTAACATCCGGGGCTTCGAAATGCTATAAAATTTTCCATATGTTACTTCGCGTATAGGGGCGCGCACGCGCCATGTACACGTGCGCACCGATGCTGCTCGTGACCCACTAAAGTGAAATCACCCCCAGCGATTTCTGAAGCACTTTGGGCCCAACCCAACTCATTTCTGATGCTATTTCATGTAGAATTCAAGCTTGGGCAAGGGAGGAGTAATTGTTTGTAGCATTAGCATCATGTAGGTTAGTTTCTAGAGAGAGAAGCTCCCTCTTCTCTCTAGAATTAAGTTAGTTTAATTTCTTCTAGATCTAGGTTCAATCTCATCTTTTCATCTTATTTCCTTTATGATTTCTTGCTTCTAAACTTTTATTTTCTTAGTTTATGATGTTAATTTCCCTTTTATGCTCTCTTTTATGTTTATGAATTCTCATGTTGGATTTGTTTACATTTAATGAAATTTAATGTTTGATGTTCTTTTATTGATGATTTGAGTTGTTGATTTACTTTTCTTGCAGTTTGTAGTTGGTAGATTTTACTAATTCTTGTCATTTATTATGCTTTCCTTTTATGCCTTCTAAGTGTTTGAAAAAAATGCTTGGTTGGATGTTAGAGTAGAATTTTGTGCTCTTGGCTTGGGAAGGTAACTTAGGAACTCTTGAGTTACTAATGTCCAAGTGATTGACGATTGGGAGCCATTAACGCTAGATCTCACTTATTAATTCGGTGTAGAACTAGGACTTATGGACTTGGATTGACATAGCTCATTTGACTTTCCTTTATTAGTTAGAGGATGACTTAATTGGGTTGATCCTTGCCAATTCTCATGTTGTGGTTAGTGATAAGGATAGAGATTCTTCACCGCCAGCTTTTGCCAAGACCTTTTTAGTTGTTAGTTTATTTTCATTGCTATTTACATTTCATGTCTCTTATCCCAAAAACCCCAAAATATTTCATAGCCAATAATTGCCCACTTCATTGCAATTCCTTGTGAGACGACCTGGAGTCTAAATACTTCAGTTATAAATTCATTGGGGTTTGTACTTGTGACAAAACCAAAATTTTAATTTGATGTGAGAGTTGTTTGTTGGTTTGGAGCTATGCTTACAATGAAGTAATCCCTTTCTTTAAGAAGAAAATCTTGACCGACAACAATTTTTGCTATCAAATTAATGGCGTCGTTACCGGGAATTTGCAATGGTGTTATGTTATTGGCTATTGTATATATGTTAATATGCTTCTTTGCTAGTTTTTGCTTGTTTTAGGAGTTAGTTTTTATTGGTTCTTACTAGTATTTGTTTTTATTTTCTCTTGTTACTATGAATTCTCACCCCTTTGACTATGAGTTTAGCTCAAATTATGTTGTAGGTAATGGGAACTACAATGGGAATGTGCATCAAGGATGGAACAATCAAAGATGGGAGGAGCCTCAAGGGATTGATCAACCTTATTGGCAACAACCCCTCCGGTTTCTTATGGGTATAATTCCAATCCTAATGCATATCAATCTAATGGATGTGGTGACCCTTATTGTGATTGTTAACAACCACCACCACATGCCTATGAACCACCCCCTCAACATGACTTTGGACCACCTTACTCACAAGCCCCCTACCACCAAACACCTCATTGTGACCCTAATCCTTATCCACCATACCAACTACCTTATGAACCATATGAATCACACATGGAACCACCACCATTCCAACACAATTACTCTCAAGAACCACCTCAATATACACCATCTCTATATATTTATCAAGATGAACCACCTTCCAATTCTGAGCCCTCTCTCCCAAACAATGAACCTTATCTTCCACCAACACCTTCCGATGAAGCCCCCACGCAGGAATTGAGAGATCTTGAATCTCATATCCTAAGGCGACACGAGGAGGATGAAAAGAAGTTTAAAGAGCTAGGAGCCAAGATGGCTATCCTAGTGGAAGCCGTTAGCAATATGGCCTCTTCCCTACTAAGCCTAAGCAACCAAGGCGCTCCCATTGACGAATGCGAAGAAGCAATTAAGGGGCAAAGTGAGGGAGTGAGCTTAGAGCTTCAAGGTGAAGAAGAAGAGTTGAAGCAAGAATTGCCACAAGGGGAGGAAGTTGAGACAATTGAGCCGAAAAGAGTGGTTGAAGACCTAGGAGATGTTGGAAGTCCATGAAAATGTAGCATTATAGAGCCCTCTTTCAAGAAGCTTGATATTGAGGTTGAGGAGGGTGTACAACCTCCAAGGCACATCTTGATTGAAGAATTTGAAGAGGTTGATCAAGAGATGGATTCAATAATTGAGAATTTCTTATCTACAATTGAATCCTCTCCCATTGGGCTTGAAATTGAGATCAAAGAAGAAGATGCACAACCTCCCATGCCCTTGGTAAGCAATGAAGAAGAGATTGAATTGGAAGGAAGCTACCAAGAGGAAGAGGTTAAAATTGAAGAAGCTTGTGAAGAGATGGAGATAATCAAAGAAGAGCACAAGGGAGTGGAACTTGCAAGACCATTGGAGACATCCCTTCCTAAGTCACCATCCAATACAACATTCAAGTGAGTAAAATTCTTATCCCTAAGCTTTATTATCCCACTTGAATATGGTTTGCTTGAAAATGATGGTCAACTTAGAGCTTTCTGTGGAGTTAAGAGTAAAAGAGAGTTGTGTAGTGGTTTGAAACGTCACTCTAAGTTCATGATGGTTGCATGCTCAAAGTTGAAAGGCAATGGTTTGTGTAAAACCAAATGGCATGGGTCTAGGAGAATGTTTGGATGCTTAATTGAGAATTCTAAGGTCATGCCACCCAATTGGAATCATGATGATCAATTTGAAGATAGGTGTCAAAACAAAGTGTGGGATCCCAGATCGAACAAGGAGAATCAAATTTGGGAGCCCATGGTTTGTGAAGAACTCCATCAAAGCTTGAAGATATTAAAATTGAAGAATGGAGCTCATTGGAGATTCAAGCATTGGTGGATGTTCCAAGATGGTTACAAGCACAAGCCACCTTGATGAGGAGCTCCCCATAAGTCCAACTTAAGGACAATAAACAAAAGTGCTAGGTGGGAGACACCCCACCATGGTAAATCCTTTTCATTTTTCCCTTTTGTACATATTGGTAATTAGTTTAATTTCATGTTTTGATAAGTTTGTTGAGTATAGTTGGTAGTTTAGTAAGTTAAATAAGGTTTTATGGTGTTTGGGTAGCTGTTTGGAGGTTTGGAATGCTTGGATTGGTGCAAGAACATGGAAAAATTTTGAAAAACAGAGCACCAATCCGCGCGTGCGCACACCTGGCGCGTACACGTCCTTGAAGCTAAATGCGCAATGCATGCGCACGCACGCTGTGCGCGTGCGCACCGATAGCGCCACCTGCCCTCCTGGTACATGTTCCAGAGAGTTATGCCCAGTTTGTGCCTATTTTGTGCCAGCGACCCACGCGCAAGCGTGCATGACGTGTACGCGTCGGTCGCCATCTTCACATCCACATGTAGTGCACCTGGCACGTACACGCCCTTCGGCCAAACTGCGCATCGGCGCGTGGGCGTGCATGACGCGTCCACACCGGTAAAAAAAAATAGTTTTTTCTTTCACCTTCCATTTTCTTTTGTCCATTGCATTCGCATACTTTTATTCTTTGCATTTTCATTTTGTTTTTATAGCCTGTTTTTACTTTCTTTTTTTAGCTTCTTATTTGAATAATGGTGTTGACTTTTTTTAGTCAATTGTTGAGAATTTCTTGGTTAATCTTGGTGCTTCTTGCCTTGTTTGATATTGTTGGGTAATGAAACTTTTAAATCAATACTTAATCTTGTATGACTCTTATATTCTTTGTGCATTAGTATGAACTTGCATGTCTTTCATGACCCACTCTTTCTAGTCGAACTTGATGCTTTTGAGTGCTCTTCATGCTTTAACTCTGCTCTTACATCAAGTGTTTGTTAATATGCCTTAGCTTATATTGTTTTCTCACTTACATGCGTAGCTAACATGTAGTGAGGACCCTATTCTTATTTGGCATTAGCCCCGCCTATATTCTATTTGCTTTGATATCTTTGTTGTAGGCTTAAATTCCTTCTTTCTCTTTCCTTTTAGGTTGGCCACCAAGAAGGAAAGGATTGGAAAGGCTTCTAAATAGGGACAACAAACAAGTTCACCTGCACAACCCTTTGAAGAAATTCACCAATTGTAGCAACCCGTCCACTTTACTCTTCTTTGCATGCACCGAAGACGGTGCACATTTCTAAGTGTGGGGAGGTCCTCCGACCGATCTCCATGGGTAACAACTTCCTTTTTCAACACCAATTTTTTATTTTTGTCTTTGTTAGATTAGTTGTTGCATTGCATGATAGGTTGCATGTTAGTTAGAATTTGTATATATTTTACCACTTTTTTTTTATGTAGGGCTACTTGGTTAGGGTGATGATTTTTTTTCCAAAAAAATTGTTTTTAGGGCACCTACCAATTTGAAAAAAACTTTTGTGACAAACTTGCTTGAAAAATTTATTTTGGAACATGGTTTTTGAGCTAAGAACACAAGCATGTGAGTTTTGAGCCAAATTGTGTGGTTACATCTTATAACCACTTATTTCTATTCTTGTGTGCGTTATTCTCTTTCTATAATTGTAATCTTTGATTTGTTTGATTCTCTATGTCCATTATTCTATGTATACATGCATTTATATGATTGAGGCCATCATTTCATTTAGCTCACTTACCCAAATAGCCTACCTTTCATCAACCGTTGTTAGCCAGTTTTGAGCCTAATTAATCCCTTTTATTCTTAATTTTAGCACATCACTACCCCTAAGTGAAAAATAATAAATGTCCTTAATTTGGATCTTTGATTAGCTTAGGCTAGTGAGGGTGTGTATCATTTGGGTATGGAAAACTTGGGACATTGGTTGAGAGAAAAATGTGTTTTTGTTTTTTGTTGAAGATTTTTGGGAATTGGGTACATATTCATGCACTATATGTAAAACCATATGCATTGATACGTTTGTATATACTTTAGAAAAAAATGATAAAGAAAAAGAAAAAAAGAACATATATATATATATATAAAAAAATAGAAAAAAAGGAGAAAAAGAAATAAAAAGGGGACAAAAATGCCCCAAAGTAAAGTTCAATAAAAATCAATGCATATGGAATGTGAATTAAAAAGAATGCATGAGTGTGTGAAAAAGTGAGAATCATGGATAGCTAGGTTGTGTATTAGAATTGTATAGGTTGTTATATGTGTT
>NC_029791.2:63124399-63152878 GCF_000816755.2 Arachis ipaensis | reverse complement strand
ATAATAATAAAAGAAAAAAAAGAAATAAAAAGGGGACAAAAATGCCCTAAAGTAAAGTAATAATAACAATGCATATGGAATGTGAACTAAAGAAAATGCATGAGTATGTGAAAAAGTAGGAATTATGGGTAGCTAGGCATTATATTAGAATTGTAGAGGTTGTTATATGTGTTTGGTGAGAGCTTAGATTAATTAAAGATTCAAATTTCAAGCTCACTTGACTATATTCATCCTACCTTTACCCTAGCCCCATTACAACCTATGAATAAGTCCTCATGATGAATGTATGCATGCATTGAATAATTGTTGATTGTTAGATAAAAAACAAATCTTGGAAAGCATGAGTAGAAGAGAATTGAGTGAATCAACCCTATACACTTGAGCGACTAGAGCGGATACACTTCTAGTGAGGGTTCGATGCTCAATTCCTTGTTCCCGGCTTTCATGAGCTTTTCTTCTTGCAAGTCTATTTGAACTTCATTTTGATATTTGAATTGGTAGAGTTTGTGAGTCGTCATATGATCTTAGCCCTACTTGCTCATGTATGTCTTGGGGATTGATTTACCTTTAACCAAGTAGGTAGAATCATTGTGCATTTAGTTGCATTCATATAGATAGGTGCATATAGTTTATTTGCATTGAATAAATGTTCATACCCTTTTCTTGTCCTTCTTTATTCTTAGCATGAGGATATGCTTGGTTTAAGTGTGGGGAGATTTGATAAACCCCAATTTTGTGATTTATCTTGTGCTTAATTTGGGGGATTTTATCACCTTTTCCCATATTTATTCAATGAAATAGCATGGTTTTGCAATTCTCCCTTAATTTGTGCTTAAGTGTGAAAACATACTTTTTAGGCCTTAAATTAGCTAAATTTAACTCACTTTAATTCCATTCGATGCCTTGATGTGTTTGTTGAGTAATTTCAGGTTCATAAGGCAAGTATTTGATGGAAGAAGTGAGGAGAAAAGCATGCAAAGTGGGAGAACTCATGAAGAAATGAAGGAACCGCAAAGCTGTCAAGCCTGACCTCTTCGCACTCAAACGACCATAACTTAAGCTAGAGAGGTCCAAATGAGGCGGTTTTAGTTGTGTTGGAAAGATAACATCCGGGGCTTCGAAATGATATAAAATTTGCTATATGTTGCTTCACGTATAGGGGCGCGCACGAGCCATGTACGCGTGCTCACCGATGCTGCTCGTGACCCACTAAAGTGAAATCGCCCCCGGCGATTTCTGAAGCACTTTGGGCCCAACCCAACTCATTTCTGATGCTATTTCATGCAGAATTCAAGCTTGGGTAAGGGGGAAGTAATTGTTTCTAGTATTAGCATCATGTAGGTTAGTTTCTAGGGAGAGAAGCTCCCTCTTCTCTCTAGAATTAGGTTAGTTTAATTTCTTCTAGATCTAGGTTCAATCTCATCTTTTCATCTTATTTCCTTTATGATTTCTTGCTTCTGCACTTTCATTCTCTTAGTTTATGATGTTAATTTCCCTTTTATGCTCTCTTTTATGTTTATGAATGCTCATGTTGGATTCGTTTACATTTAATGAAATTTAATGTTTGATGTTCTTTTATTGATGATTTGAGTTGTTGACTTACTTTTCTTGCAATTTGTAGTTGGTAGATTTTACTAATTCTTGTCATTTATTATGCTTTCCTTTTATGCCTTCTAAGTGTTTGACAAAATGCTTGGGTGGATGTTAGAGTAGAATTTTGTGCTCTTGGCTTGGGAAGGTAACTTAGGAATTCTTGAGTTACTAATGTCCAAGTGATTGACGATTGGGAGCCATTAACGCTAGATCTCACTAATTGATTCGGTGTAGAACTAGGACTTATGGACTTGGATTAACATAGCTCATTTGACTTTCCTTTATTAGTTAGATGATGACTTAATGGGGTTGATCCTTGCCAATTCTCATGTTGTGGTTAGTGATAAGGATAGAGATCCTTGACCGCTAACCTTTGCCAAGATCTTTTTAGTTGTTAGTTTATTTTCATTGCTATTTACATTTCATGTCTCTTATCCCAAAAACCCCAAAATATTTCATAGCCAATAATTGCCCACTTCATTGCAATTCCTTGTGAGATGACCCGGAGTCTAAATACTTCGGTTATAAATTCATTGGGGTTTGTACTTGTGACAAAACCAAAATTTTAATTTGATGTGAGAGTTGTTTGTTGGTTTGGAGCTATGCTTACAATGAAGTAATCCCTTTCTTTAAGAAGAAAATCTAGACCGACGACAATTTTTGCTATCACTCACTCATCATCAATCTTTACTTTGTTTCTTTAGAACTTCTTTTTAATCTCCCTGCACTCAATGCCCTTTACGTTTGATACAATTTAAATTCTGTTGTCATTTACATTCAGCTCTTTTACTTTCTTGCTCTTTACGTTTCAGTTATTTTAGTTTCTTGCTATTTAAGTTTCTGTCAATTCATTTTCAGCATTTTAAATTCCTTGCAATTTATGTTCTGTTAATCAAAGTTCACTCAATTCATCAATTGTTTGCTTAACTAGACATATCACTTCACTAAATTTACTTAATTCATCAATCCTCGTGGGATCAACCTCACTCTAAGTGAGTTTTATTACTTGATGTGACCCGGTATACTTGCCGGTAGTTTATACGTGTGAAATTTAATTTTCACGTATCACTAGGTTTTCAACACCGTTCTACTCATCCCGAACCTCGAAATCCTAATGAGAGCTACGCAGAATCTTCGACTGAGAGCACAATCATGGCAATAGCACTGGATAGTTTCATCTAGTGAGATGCTGGCAATGCTGAACGGGTACGATCTCTGTTTCAAGCTTCACATTCTCTCAAATTTCAACAACCTGGTTGAGATATTCTGGGTTGAGATCTCAACCAGCGTGCCCCTCATGCAAGGATTCTCTTGATCTATTTCTTGGTCTCGATGTGTGCCGTTGCTGGGGAAGATCTTCTGCTGTAATGTTTCTTGGAAGAAACCCCACGATGGTGGTCTTTGGTGTGGATTATGTGCAGTGCTTGCATCTCCACCTTGAATCTTTCTCCTGTATCTCCTTCGGATTCAAAGGAGTGTTAGGGTTTTCTTTTTTTTTTTCTGAAATTATTTTTTTCTTTTTTTTAATCATCATCCTATTTTTTTAGCTTTTTTTTATGCTTCAAATAATTATGAATTCACTGTAACATCCTTACTACCAGAATGTCACGCTTTAGACTGCAGCACTCTGATAGTGTGGATATTACGACGACTTCCATAAATATATTTAATACTAAGATAGGAGCCTTTTTCTTAAAAGACTCAAAACCGTATAAACTTTTCCTTTTCAAATAAGAAACCAAAAAATACTTTTCAACTTAAAAGCATACATACATACAAACCAAATACAACACTTAAAAATATACATATACATAATAATAACTTACAAGCATTACTTACCATAACTCCTATCCCTCTTACAAAAATTATAAGGATAAAGGCGGGGGAAAATAATAACTAAGATAATACAAAATATCATATAAACAGAAATGAAATAAACTCTTCATAAACTTCTTTGTCCATATCCTGAAAAGAAAATTCTGTAGAGGGTGAGAACATCATCCTTTGCAGGGTTCTTAGTATAGGGTTAAAGAATTGCCATAACAAGATATGTAAAAGGAAATTGGTTTCAAATACAGTGATCGTTGCTCATCTTATGTACCTTTTCAAAAACCAATGGTTTAACATTCAAAATCCAAAACTTTTTAAACGAAAAATCAAATAATTATCCAAAATCCAAAACCTTTTTCTTTCTTAATAAAAATCTTAAAAGTTTTCCTATACTGTATGAATAACCAACCTGTTCCAAGCATAGGTTCATTAAGTCTATGCTGAACTAGCTTGATTTTTCATACATTACTAAATTTTAAATACAAACCAGTCACGGCCTCTGGCCCATCACATAATCAATCCTGGCCTTAGACCCAAGTGGTGCACGAAATTGAACTCCACACAACTGAACCGGTAAGTGCACTGGGTCGTCCAAGTAATACCTCAGGTGAGTAAGGGTCAAATCCTACGGAGATTGTCAGATTGAACAAACAATGGCTATCTTGTAAATCTTAGTTAGGCGATTAGAAAAGATGGTTGTTTGTTAAGAAGCATAAACGAAATGTAAAGGAAACGAGATACCAGATTAGTGTAAAAGTAATGATAAATATTTAGTTAAGGCTTCGGAGATGCGTATTCTTTTCGGATTAACTTTTCTAACTATCGAATTCAACAATGAATGACTCATTCAATGGCAGCCATATTGACTAACTCATGTAGCATCCTCATCAAGTTAACTCATGGCTTTCCACTATAGTCGAAGGTAAAGACCTAAGCAATCCACTCCCCTTCATGATCCTACTCCAAATGCCATAGACAAGGTCGGATCTTCCAGACAAGGGAACGCTGCTTCTCATACTCTAGCCTTAACGCCACAAAGACCTCGGTAACCCACGGTCAATGGGATTATATGTCACATATCCAAAGTCGCCCTGGCACGCTCTTGGAATCCACAATGCACTCTCTAGCTGTGGTTCAATGCTATCCGGGTCAGGACTCACACAGAACCCATGTAGAACAAGTATGATTGTCACGAGTCATTCTCAATTCATGAGATGAAGAACAAAAGTGCACAAGAGAATGGAATCAAACATGTATTGAAATAGAACAGTAATATTATTAATCCATCAGAATCAGCAGAGCTCCTAACCCTAACATAGGAGATTTAGTTGCTCATGATTTACAGTAATGTAAAATATGAAGAAGGTAAAGATGAGGCAGAAGATCCTAAACATGGGTGATCTTCTCCTTTAAATACTAATCTAGTAACTAAGAAGTACAAAAAGTATGACCGACTAGACTAGAGGTGCGAAAATCCATCTTTGGGCCCACTTTGGTTGAGTACTTGGGCTAAGCTTCGTGTCCAACTTTGAGGAATGGGCGTTGAACGCCCCATGGGGGGTGGTTCTTGGGTGTACAACGCTGGCTTGTCTCCTTGGGGCGTTGAACGCCAGCCAGGAGGTAGCTCCTTGGTGTTCAACGCCTAGTATGGGTAGGCTCGTTCAAAGAAACGTATAGATCAGTATATATTTCTAGAAATCTCTAGAAGTTAGCTTTCCAACACCATTGAAAACGCATCATTTGGATCTCTGTAGCTCCAGAAATGTTCGTTTGAGTGCATGGAGGTCAGAATCTGACAACATCTGCTATGCTTTCCTTGCCTCTGAATCAGACTTTGCCAAAGTTTCTCAATTTCAGCCAGAAATTACCTGAAATTATTAGAAAACAGAACAACTCAAAGTAAAATCCAAAAATGTGAATTTAGCACTAAAACCTATGAAAACATAATAAAACTTAAACAAAACATAACTAAAACAATATGAAAATGATGCAAAAATGCGTATAAAATATCCGCTCATCAAAACACCAAACTTAAACTGTTTCTTGTCCCCAAGCAACCAAAAGCAAAGTAGGATCAGGAAGAAGAGGAGGATACAATGGATCTCAGAGTTTTTCAATGAGACTCAGTTCCAATTGATGAGCGGGGCTAGTAACTATTTACTTCTGAACAGTTTTGGCATCTCACTATCCTTTGAAGCTCAGAAGTGTTGGTGTCTTTAGGAATTCAGAATCCGGATGATATTATTGACTCTCATAGTTTAATTTTTTTTTATTCTTGAACACAGCTTCTTTTAGAGCCTGGCCGTGACCCTAAGCATTTTGTTTTCCCGTATTACCACCGGATACATAAACGCCACAGACACTTGATTGGGTGAGCCGCTTAGGATTGTGATTCAACTTTGCTAGAATCCCCAGCCAGTGGTGTCCAGAGTTCTTAGGCATACTCTTTTGCTTTTGGAATCACGACTTTAACTGCTCAGTCTCAAGCTTTTCACTTGACACCTTCACACCACAAGCATTTAGTTAGGGGGAGGAGCTCATTTGAACTTTTTAGGCTAAGATTTTGTTTCTTTTAGGCCCTCCTAACATTGATGCTCAAAGACTTGGACCCCTTGCTCTTGCCTTTTGGTTTAAAGAGTTATTGCCTTTTTCTTTTTCTCTCTTACTCTTGCCTTTTGGTTTAAAGAGCTATTGGCTTTTTCTTTTTCTTTTTTTTTCGTTTCTTTCTCTTTTTCTTTCTTTTTGCTGCTTTTTCTTGCTTTAAGAATCAATATGCACTTTACTCCAACATTCTTTCAAGAACCAACACACTTTACTCCAACATTAAATATGCACTGTTGATTCATACATTCAGAAGGTAAAAGTAATGCCACCACATCAAATAATTGAACCATTCTTAATTTAAAACTCGAGTTCATGCATCTTACTTCTCTTTTTCAAATAAAATTATCTTTTAAGTATTGGTGAGAGATGCATGAAATATTTCATAGCTTAAGACAAAACAAAGGATGATCATACACTTAGAAACAGGAAACAGACAATGAAATACAATTAAAAACAGAAAAATAACATAAGCAAAGGGGGATATGGAACGTGACCACCTTAGTGACGGCAGCTACTGCTTCCTCTAGAGAATCCAATAGAGTGCTTGATTTCTTCTATGTCACGCCCCTATCTCTGTTGCTTTTTGATGCGTGAGCATCTTTCCTATTTTTTCCTAGTGAATTTGCATTTAAATTGTTAAATTTAATCAAGAATTAATTATCTTTTAACCACTATGAATGCTACTTTTAGTCTTGTGCAATTTTATTTATTTTAGGTAGCATTCGGATGAATTTGTTGGAGTTTCTACAGAGAAAGAGAAAAAACCAAGCAGCTGACCAGCGAGGAGTGACGCGTGCGCGTGCCTGACGTGTACGCGTGATTTGGAGCTGTCCATGGCGACGTGTGCGCGTACCTGACGCGTACGCGTGACACACGAAAAAGACCATCGACGTGTACACGTGACTGATGCGTACGCGTGACATGCGCGACATGCAGAAAACGCAGAAAATGCTGGAGGCGATTTCAGGCCGAGTTTTGACCCAGTTTTCGGCCCAGAAACACAGACTAGAGCCAGGGGATAGCAGAGACTCAAGGGAAGATTCACACAAGAATGATTATGTCCACTCCAAGTTAGGCGTGGACCCTACGAAGCAAGTGGTCCCCATCCATCAATTGAAGACTTGCTGATTGCTTTAATTAATTCTGATTTAAACTTTAATTTTTATTTTAAAATAGGAAAAGATATTATTTTAGTTTGGGAAGATAGATTTTAAATTAATTAGGATTAGATATAAAAAGGGATTCCAACAGGGGGATTCCAAGGACAACATTATTCCATTCAAACTACCAAAATACATTCTATCAGAATCCTTATTTTCTTTACCATGAGCAACTAAACCTCCATTGTTAAGGTTAGGAGCTCTGTCTATTGTATGGATTGATTTTATTGTTTTTTTATTTTAATTCATGTCTTGATTTATATTTAAGAATTGTTTTCGTTCCTTATTTTATGAATTTGGGTGGAACGGAAGTATGACCCTCTTTCTAATTGAGTTCATGTATAACTTGGAAAAGCTCTTTACTTGAACAACAGCTTGAAAATAACTTCTCCTAAAATTCTAGTTTATCTGAATTTAACGGGATACGTGACATATAATCCTTTTATATTTGAGTAATTAGGATTTCTGTGGCATATAACTAGAATTGAACTTCACCCCCTAATTGGAATTAATTAACCAAGGAATTGGCTGTTGATGAATTTTAGAGGAGACTAGGAAGGTCTAAGGAATTAGGGTCTAGTCACATATAGTTTTCATGAATTAAATCTTACATGATTAAAATAAATTAATAAGAAAAGTTAATCCAGAAAATAGATAACTCTGAAGCCTTAACTGTTTCTCCATATTTTATTCCCAACTTATTTACTTGCCTTTCTCTAATATTCTCGCTATTGTTTAATGTCTTTGAATTCTTGATAAACTTCAATTTTGTGGTTTATATTGTGTAGAATTTGGGGGGGTTTTGTCAATATTTTTCACACTTATTCACAAGAAATGCATGGTTTTATGTTCTCTTCCTATTATTGCTCCATGATGAAAAACATGCTTCTTTTGCCTTAAAATTGCTATATTTTGATCCTCTTTTATTACCATTTGATGCCGTGATGTGTTTGTTGAGTGATTTCAGAATTTATAGGGCAAGAATGGCCTAGAAGAGAGAAAGAAAGCATGCACAAGAGGAAGGAACATGAAGATTTGGATTTTGGGAACTTTAGCATAGGCGCGCACGCGCACTTCACGCGCACGCGTGGATGTGGATAGCCGCAAGCGGCGCGCGTAAATTGGCGCATCCGTGCGGATTAGAGAAATCCCACCGACACGTACGCACCCATGGCGCACACGCGTGGATCACAAAAGTAATCGGCACGCACGCACGCATGGCGTGCACGCGCGGCAAGCTGCACGTGACCTCATTAAAGGAAATCGTGCCTGGCGATTTCTGAGGCTCAAGGGGCACAAATTCAAGCTGGTTCTGCATGGAAAAGATCCAAGGATGCTAGGGGGAAAGGGGGGATCATTCATTCACACTTAGACACAATTTTTAGCTAGTTTTTGGTTCTTGTTCTTCTAGAGAGAAACCCTTGTTCCTCTCTAGATCTAGCTTTAATTTGATCTTCCCTTGTTGAATTCTGAATTGGATCTTGTTAATTACTACTTTTGATTGCTTAATTTGAATTCCTTAGCATATCTTTTGTTGAGATCTTGTGTTAGATTTATGATTTCTAATCAATTGTCATCTTATACCCATTTCATGAATCTTGTGAATCTTGAATTGCTAATGTTACATCGATGATTTCCATGATTGATTGTGTTGTTTGAGTGATTTTATGTTGATAATTGTTAGTGTGTACTTGTTAGTTCCAATTTAATTGCAATTTGAATAGGTCTTTTATTAATGCTTACCATGTGTTTGATGAAATGTTTCCTTTGATTATGGAGTAGTTCTCTTTACTCTTGGCCTAGGCTAAGGGAATTGGGTAAACTTGAGTCATTGGGTCTAATGGATTTGATGATTTGGGAACCTTTAGTGGTCAATTTGATAGCCATTGATACTAGCCTACTACTAAGTTAATTAGTAGTTAGGTTGGACCTTATGGGTTGATGTTGACTAAACCATTTAACCTACTTCAAGTATAGAAGTATACTTAATGAGTTTGGTTCCTCATAATTGTCAAGATATGGTTATTAGACAAGGATAGTGACCCCAATTCCCATGTCTAGCCAAGAGTTGCCTTTATCATTCATATTTGAAAACCCAAAAATCTTGATTGCTTTGTCTTAGTTATAGTTACTTGTTTAGTTTAGAATAGAATTACATTGGATGTTACTTTATTAGTTTGGAATTATTTACATCTTGCTTTAATCAATTGAATTAGTTTCTTGCATTTCAAGATTACTTGCTTGTTAGGATTCCTAGTTTAATTTCTTGCTCATGACTTGCAACCCCGGATTTCTAACCAATGTTGAAGTACATGTTTGCCCATTCCTTGTGAGAGGACCCGAGGTTTAAATACTTCGGTTAATTTTATTGGGGTTGAACTTGTGACAACTAATTCCTTCTAAATTTGATTCACGGACTATTTGTCGGTTGAGGACTGGTGCACGAAATTGTGATGTCCAGGCTCGAACAATCCCTGGCAACGTGAGCAACTTGGTACGCGTAATCGTGATTACACTTTAATTATGTAAAACTCATGGCTCTTTCTTTCCCTGGCAGTGGCGCCAAGAATATGGTGCCAATACCATGGTTCACAACTTCGATACAACTTACCAGCAAGTGCACTGGGTCGTCTAAGTAATACCTTACGTGAGTAAGGGTCGAATCTCACGGAGATTGTTGGTATGAAGCAAGCTATGGTCACCATGAATGCATGAAATTTTCGAAAAAAATGCAAGATGCATATGCAATTGACACCAAACTTATAACATGACTCAAGACTCAAGACTTAAACAAGAAACAGAAAAATATTTTTGATTTTTATGATTTTCTAATTTTTTTTTCGAAAATTTATTGAAAAGGGAAAATCAGGATTCCAAAATTTTTTTTTATATGAATTCCAAGAATCTTGCATTCTTAGTCTAAAGCTTCAGTCCAGGAATTAGACATGGCTCACTAGCCAGCCAAGCTTTCAAAGAAAGCTCCAGTCCAAAACACTAGACATGGCCAATGGCCAGCCAAGCTTCAGCATTTAACACCAGAGTATATTGCTCTTGATAACAAATTGCTGCTCATCATTTATCAAGTATGTAACTTACCTCTGATGGTTTGGAAGCCTCAGTCCAAAAGAATTTAGACATGGCTTTACAGCCAGCCAGGCTTCACGTGCTTCATGAAACACTAGAATTCATTCTTAAAAATCTTGAATAAAATTTTTGAAAACATTTTTATTTTTTTTTTTCGAAAACAGATGAAAGATTTTTGAAAATATTTTTGAAAGATTTTTTTGAAAACAAAACGAAAAGAAAATTACCTAATCTGAGCAACAAGATGAACCGTCAGTTGTCCAAACTCAAACAATCCCCGGCAACGGCGCCAAAAACTTGGTGCACGAAATTGTGATGTCCAGGCTCGAACAATCTCATGGCTCTTTCTTTCCCTGGCAGTGGCGCCAAGAATATGGTGCCAATACCATGGTTCACAACTTCGATACAACTAACCAGCAAGTGCACTGGGTCGTCCAAGTAATACCTTACTATTCTTGGCTAAAGTATGGACTATTATATATTGCTGGAAAGCCCTAGATGTCTACTTTCCAACGCAATTGGAAGCGCACCATTTCGAGTTCTGTAGCTCTAGAAAATCCACTTTGAGTGTAGGGAGGTCAGAATCCAACAGCATCAGCAGTCCTTCTTCAACCTCTGAATCTGATTTTTGCTCAAGTCCCTCAATTTCAGCTAGAAAATACCTGAAATCATAGAAAAACACATAAACTCATAGTAAAGTCCAGAAATGTGAATTTAACATAAAAACTAATGAAAACATCCCTAAAAGTAACTAGATCCTACTAAAAACATACTAAAAACAATGCCAAAAAGCGTATAAATTATCCGCTCATCAAGGACTATACTTGCAACGTGAAAAATCTTGTGAAATTCCTTATCGACGGTATCCGTGCTCAATCAAATTTTTGGCGCCGTTGCCGGGGAATGGTTGCAACATATGCCTTGATATTGGTTATGTGAATATGTGAATATTGTAGATAGTTTACTTTCTTTCAATACTTAGCTATAGTTTAGATTTCTTTTGTATGTGTGCTATGACTCCCAAGTTTGATGACTCGGTCTCAACCGAATTCTAGCTTAGCCGAGTTTGACCCTGAGATTGAAAGAGCCTTGTTACATACTCGGCAAGCTAGACGGCAGTTGTATTATACGGCTAGTACTTCGCCCTCTCTTGAGGAACATACCGAATCACTAGATGGCACCGAAAGTGACTTGGAGTCCGCTACTTCCTATTCTTCTGTTGGCACTACTAATACATCTTTGCATCCTATAGGTGAGCCATACATGGCGGAGCCATGACGGATCACTTTGGATGAGCAAGGAGCTCCGGATATCATACTTCAACCTTTGCAAGCAAGGTATCTCAACCTTGATCCAAACTTTGAGTTGAAGAGTAGCTTGATAAATCTACTTCCTAAGTATCATGGGTTACTAGTTCAGGACCCATCCGACATCTAAGAGACTTTCAAGTTGCTTGTTCTATGGCTCGAAGGCATGGAGCCCATGAGTTGGCTATTATGGTTTTTGCCTTCCCTTTCTCTCTTGAAGGGCAAGAAAAGATGTGGTTTTATTCACAACCGGATGAGATTGTGACCAATTGGGATTTCTTGAGAAGAGAGTTTCTAGATAAATTCTTCCCACCGGAGAAGACCGACTACATCCGGAAGGAGATTTCGGGTATAATGCAAAAGGACCAAGAGAGTTTGTATGAGTATTGGACTCGATTCAAGAGGCTATTGGAATCTTGTCCACACCATGGATTGAACACTCACTTGCTCATTAGTTACTTCACCGAAGGTCTTTGTGCGGAAGATAGAAGATTGCTCACCGCTTCTAGTTGCGGTTCCCTTTCAAAAAATAAGACGGAGGGAGAATGATAAACCACTATTTTATGATTTATCATGTGCTTAATCTAGTGGATTTTACCGATTATTCTCACACTTATTCATACAATTCGCATGTTTTACATTTTTCTTTATGATTTTGTGCTATGATTGAAAACATGCTTCTTTGGCATTATATTTTCTATGTTTAAATCCTCTCTTATTACCATTCGATGTCGTGATATGTGTGTTAAGTGTTTTCAGAGATTACAGGATAGGAATGGATGAGAGGATAGAAAGGAAGCATGCAAAAGTGGAAGGAATACAAGAAGTTGAAGGAATTGCTAAGCTGTCCAGCCTGACCTCTTCGCACTCAAATGGTCATAATTTGAGCTACAGAGGTCCAAATGATGCGGTTTTAATTGCATTGGAAAGCTAACGTCCGGGGCTTCGCAATGATATATAATTTGCTATAGCTGCCTCGAAGATAGGTGATGCGAACTCGTGGATCACGAGGACGCATGACCTGGAGAAAATGCAATCCGCGCGAACGCGTGGACGACGCTTCCGCGTGACTTTGCAGCGACCTGTACGTATCAGAAATCACTGGGGGCGATTTCTAGGCTGTTTTTGACCCAGTTTTTGGCCCAGAAAATACAGATTAGAGGCTATAAAGTGGGGAAATCAATCCATTCATGGAGACAATAGAACACAACTTTCATATTCATAATTATAGGTTTTAGATGTAGTTTTAGAGAGAGAGAGGCTCTTTCCTCTCTCTTAGGATTTAGGATTTATGATTTCTATTAATTTTAGGATTGCTTCTTCATTCCAGGTTCAATGTTCATTTAATTTATTTTCTACTTTTATTTATTCTATTACTTTAATTGTTATTTATCTTTTCAATTTGGCTTATGAATCTCTTCATGTTAAGATTTGAATATTCTATTTAATATAATTTGAGGTATTTCAGATTTATGATTGTTCTATTCTATTTATAATGCTTTCAATTTAATTTAGGATTTATTCCCTTTTGCTTTGGTTAAGTAATTGGTAACACTTGAGTTATCAGACTCAGCAGTTGATTGAAAATTGGAAATTGCTGATTGATTTGGATCGCTCTAAGGCTAGTCTTTCCACAGAAGTTAACTAGGACTTGAGGATTAAATTGATTGGTCCACTTGACTTTCCTTTATTTAGTGAGGGTTAACTAAGTGGGAGCAATAACAATTCTCATCACACCTGATAAGGATAACTAAGATGGGATTTCCAGTTCTCAAACCTTGCCAAGAGTTTTCTTTATAATTATTAATTTATTTTTCTTGCCTTTTAAATTACTTGTTCTCTATTTTAGAAACCCAAAAATATACATTTTTCCATAACCAATAATAAATCATACTTCCCCGCAATTCCTTGAGAACAGGACCCGAGGTTTAAATACTTCAGTTATAAATTTATTTGGGTTTTGTTACTTGTGACAACCAAACTTTTGTACGAAAGGATTCTCTGTTGGTTTAGAAACTATCCTTACAACGCGATTATTTTGATAAAATTTCTTTACTAGCAAGAATCAGTTCGTCAAAATGGCGCCGTTGCAAGGGAATTGCAAACGTGTGCCTTATTATTGGTTATTGTAAATATTTGCTTTTTGCTTGTTTATTTGTTTATTTTTGTTTTTATTTTTGCTTTTTCGTAAATTAAGAAGTTATTGGTTTTTATTTAGTTATTAAAATTTTTGAAAATAATGTTCGTTGTTCTTTCTTGATTTTCAAGTTGTTCTTCGTGTTCATCTTGACCTTCAAGTTGTTCTTGGTTGATTTCTTCGTTTTGATCTAAAAATTTTAAGTTTGGTGTCATTTTATTGTTTTTCTCTTTCCTCATTAAATTCAAAAATATCTTTTCTCTTTATTTTAATTGATTTTTTCGAAAATTACAAAAAAAAATTCAGATTTTTATTTTAAAATTTGTATCTTATCTTATCTTAGTTTTAAATTTCAAAATTCAAATATTTTACAAAAATCATATCTTTTTCAATATCTTATCTTATCTTATTCCAAAATCAAATTTCAAATTTCAATATTTAAATTTCAAAATTCAAAATTCAAATTTCAAAATTTAAATTTAAAATTTTAAAAATGAAACCTTTTCAAAATTTAAACCTTTTTCAAATTTTTATCTTATATTGTTGTCAGTGTTTCTAGTTTTAGGAGTTTATTTTCATTAATTTTTTTATTAGTTTTTTTTTTATTTTCTTTTGCTACTATGAATTCTCACCCCTCTGGTTTCAAGTTTGGTTCCAATGTTGTTGTAAGGAATGGAAACTATAATGAAAATAGGCATCAAGGTTGGAAGAATCAAAGATGGGAGGAGCCACAAGGATTTGATCAACCCTCTTGGCAATAACCCCCTCCAATGCGCTAAAACCAACAACCATTTCAGGGAGCATACGAAGATGATGAATAGGGTGGACCCCCTTGTAGTTACCAACAAGCCCCGCCATATGCTTATGAACCACCTCCACCAAATTACTATGGTCAAGAGCCATTCCAGGGAGCATACCAAGATGATGAATATGGTGGACCCCGTTGTAGTTACCAACAAGCCCCACCATATGCTTATGAACCGCCTCCCCAACATACCTTTGAACCACCATACTCACAGGCCCCTTTACACCATTCACCTCCATATGACCCTAACCCACATCCACCACACCAACCACCACATGAACCACACCCAGAACTACCACCTCAATATTCACCATTTCCATATCCTTATCAAGAAGAACCACCTTCGTATTGTGAGCATTTTCTCCCAACAAATGAACCCTCCTATCCACCCCAACCTCCATTGGATAACAACACACTCATCTCTAATATCATTGGTCTCATCTCTACACTCCAAAATCTTATATCCCGCATGGACCAACCCTCTACCTCCAATATTCAACCCTCAAGCTTCAGTGTGCTTCCTTTTCAACCACATAATAATCTTCCCATCCCATCACCACCCTCCATGGAAGAGCACCCACATCCATCAATCCAAGAGCAAGATGATCCTAGTTACGCTATTGATATAGAACAAGAAAGAAGGAATCATCTTCGTGAATTCATACTTCATAAAAAGCTAGAGGAGGCCCTACAGGTGGAGGTAGTAGAGACCCTTGAAGTCGAAGAAGTGGTTGAAGAATTAGTGAAGGAAGACATCAAGGAGGAGTCTAATTTTGTCTTAGAGCAAGAGGAAGCCCAAAATATGGAGATAGGAGAGACCCTCCAAGATGAAGGAGTAGTTGAAATGAGTTATCATGGAAAGAAAATCATCAAGGATGAGTACGATTTTATACTAAAATAACTGGACAAAGCAGTAATTATTGAAGAGGAAAAAGTGGTTGAAGACTTGGGAGATGCTGGACCTCCGTGGGAAAGTCCAGTCATAGAACCTCCTTCCAAGACGTCTAAATTTGATGTTGAAGAGGGTGTACAACCTCTAAGGCATATCATGGCTAAAGACTATGAAGAGGTTGATCAAAAGATGAAGATTAAAGAAGAAGAAGCACAAGCTCCCATGCCCTTGGTGAGTAATGAAGAAGATATTGAATTGGAAGAAAGCTACCAAGAGGAAGAGGTTGAAATTGAAGAAGCTTGCAAAGAGGTGGAAGTTATCAAGGAAGAGTACAAGGGAATGGAGCTTGAAATCACCTTCCCAAAGCTGTTGGAGACCTCTCCCCCAAAGCCATTACCATCGAATACAACATTCAAGTGGGTAAAATTCATATTCCTTAGCTTTCTCATCCCACTTGAATATGGTTTACTTGAGACAGATGGTCAACTTAGAGCTCTTTGTGGCATTAAGAGTAAGAGGAAAATGGTTAGTGGTAGGAGTTGCCCTGCAAGGTTCAATACGGTTGCACACTCCAAGTTGAAGTGTAAATATTGGTGTAAAGCTCGAATGAATGGGTCTAGGAGGATGTTTGGGTGCCTAAATGAGAATTCTAAGGCTGAACCACCCGGATGGAATCATCATGATCCACTTGAAGACGGGTGTAGAATCAAGATTTGGGATCCAGGAATATATGAGGATCAATTTTGGGAGCTCAAAGCTTGTGAAGAACTCCATCAATGCTTAGGAAATTTACATGGAATAGACAGAGCTTATTAGAAGTACAAGCATTGGTGGCAGTTTCAAGATGAGTTCAAGCACAAGCCGCCATGACATAGAGCTCACCGAATGTCCAACTTAAGGACTATAACTAAAAGTGCTAGGTGGGAGACAACCCACCATGGTATCATCGTTCCTTTTTATTCTTAATCTTATTTTATTTTATTTTTACTAGTGTTCATTCATAATTTCTGTATATTCACTTGCATTTTTCATTTGCATCTGCATACACATAAAAAAAAAAGCGCACGCGACGCGTCCACGTCGTAGGTGCGTTCTGAAGAAAAGAGAATTGAACAGAAAGTCACGCGAAAGCGTGGCTGGAGGCATGCCTTAGGCACAAATATGCCCATGCGACTGCGTCATTGACGCATCCGCGTCATTCTGAAAAAGAGCCTCCCACGCGACCGCGTCACCCACGCGATCGTGTAGCCCTGCAAAATCGATGTAAAAGGGTGTATGGCAGAAAGTTGTGATGGAGTGAGGCTGGAATGATGCTGGAAGCACAAGCCCTATCACGCGACCGCGTACCCCACGTGGCCGCGTCGTTTTTCAAAATATGCCATTCACGCGATTGCGTCACCCACGCGAACGCGTCCCTGACACGTCTGCGTCACTTGCAAATATTGCCAATCACGCGAACGCGTGCCCCACGCGTCCGCGTCGCATGCGATGCACAGTTTATCCAGATCAGCGCGAGAATTCCTATCTTTTCTTCTCCAATCCTACTTATCTTTCTATTATCATTCTTTCTTCTTTCTTTTATCTTTTCTCTTTCTTTCTCCTTTCTTACTTTCTTCTTCTTCATCTCTTTAACTTCTCATCCTTTTTTTTTCTTTCATTCTATTTTACTCAATTTAATTGAATACTTTCATTCATTGCAGTTTAATTTTTTGCATATTTTTATCTCCTTTTCTAAATCTATTAATTTTTCATTGGTGTAAAATTTTCTTATTCAACTGTTACATCTTTTCTTGAATTATTCTGGTGCTTCATGACTTATTTTATTCTGATTGGGTATTATTATTCATAAGTCAATGCTAATCTTTTATGATACTTGTATTCCATTTGCATTGCTATGCACTTACACTATCTTTCATTACCAAATCTCTCTTCCCCATTGTTGTAAATTTTGCACCACTGGTATGCCATGCGCTTCTATTATTTTCTCACTTGCATGTTGTAGATACGATGTAATTGAGACCCTTATTATTTGGCATTAACCCAACCATATTTTATTTGTTTTCTTATCTTTATTTTTGGGTTACTTTTCTTCTTTTTTTTCTCTTCTTTCAGGATGGCCACCAAAGAAGGGAAAGGGAAAAGCTTATAAATAGGGAGACAGACAAGTCCATCTGCACATTCTCTGGGAGAAAAGCATCAGTTGGAGCCACCCATCCACCTGTACATCTTAGCATGCACCGAGGACGGTGCAACCTTTAAGTGTGGGGAGGTCGATACCAATCTCCATGGGTTAGTTATTTTCTTCTCAACACCAATGTTCTATTTTCTTTGTTTGTTCATTATTGCATTTGCATGTTTGATTGCATATTTGTTTGATTTTGTGCATATTTTACCAACACTTGGTTAAAGTAATATTTTCTTTTTCAAGAAACTTTTTATAGCATTTCACTAATTTGAATCAAAATTTTTATTGAACTTATTTGAAGAAATATTATACTGGAACATGGTTTAGAGCTCGAACACACAAAACCTGTGAGATTTTGAGCCTATTTGATTGGTTGCATTTTATCAACCAATATTTTATTTTTTGGTGTGTGTTTTTCTCTCTAAAATTGTGATATTTGTCTTGCTTAATTCTATATTTTCATGGTTTGATGTTTGGATGCACTTATATGATTGAGGCCTTTGTTTCACTGAGCTTACATACCCATATGGCCTTACCTTTCATTATCACTTGCAAACCAATTTTGAGCCTATTATACCCCTTTGTTCTTTACTTTAGCTCATCACTAACTCTAAGAGGAAAATAATAATGTCCTTAATTTGAATCCTTGGTTAGCTTAGACTAGTGAGAGTGCTCATGAATTAAATGTGGGAAAAAGTGGGTTTGGAAACATTGGTTTAAGAATTGGGTGTTATATATCTTTATGAAAATGTGAAAGAAATGTTTAGGACATATTCATGCATTCAATAATTTAATCATATGCATTGAGAAAAACAAAAGAAAAAAAATAATATATATATATATATAGAAAAAGAAAAAAAAAGAAGAGCAAATAAATAAAAGGGGACAAAATGCCCCAAAGTAAGTGGTGAAAGCAATGCATATGTACTGTACTTGAAATTAGAATGCATGAATATGTGGAAACATGGTTAATGGATAGTTAGATGTGGTATTATGATTACATGAATTGTCTAAGTTAGGTGGAAAGTTTAAGTTAATTAAGGATTCAGATTTTAGTCCACTTGGCCAAATACAATCCTACCTTGACCCTAACCCCATTACAACCCTCAGAAGACCTCTTGATATGTGTATTTATGCATTAAATTTTTGTTGATTGGTAGAAGAAGAGCAAGCCTTAGAAAGCAAGGTTATTAGAGAATTGAGAGAATCGAACCTTAAAACACTTGAGTGATTAGAGTGTATACACTTCCGGCGAGGGTTTGATGCTCGATTCTTTGTTCTCGGCTTTCATAAGCTATTTTCTTCTGCAAGTTTACTTGTACTTTATTTTGTGATTTGAATTAGTGAAATCCAGTTCATATTTGTTCTTAAAAGATTTGTTTACTTTTAACCAAGTAGGTAGAAACATTTTGCATGTAGTTGCATTCACATAGATATGTTGCATTTCATACATTCTACCATTCCTCTTCACTCCTTTATAGCTTCTATTGAATTTAGCATGAGGACATGCTAATATTTAAGTGTGGGGAGGTTTATAAACCACTATTTTATGATTTATCCTGTGCTTAATCTAGTGGATTTTACCCATTATTCTCACACTTATTCATACAATTCTCATGTTTTACGTTTTCCTTCCTAATTTTATGTTATGATTGAAAACATGCTTCTTTGGCCTTATATTTGCTATGTTTAAATCCTTTCTTATTACCATTCAATGCCGTGATATGTGTGTTAAGTGTTTTCAGAGATTACAGGGTAGGAATGACTTAGAGGATGGAAAGGAAGCATGCCAAAGTGGAAGGAATACAAGAAGTTGAAGGAATTGCTAAGTTGTCCAGCCTGACCTATTCGCACTCAAACAGTCATAACTTGAGCTACAAAGATCCAAATGACACAGTTCCAGTTGCGTTGGAAAGCTAACGTCCGGGGTTTCGCAACGATATGTAATTTTTTATAGCTGCCTGATAAAAGGAAATATTTTTACGCCAGTTAGAAACTAGCAATGAATCTGATCGTGAGTATAGTCTAACCAACACGCGAATACCGCATCAAAAAATTCTAAAATCTATGACCGAGAGTATTGATCCCGGGTCATTCTCGCTAGAAATTGCCTTAGAATGTATATCATTGATTAGGAAAGATTTTATCGTTTTGAGAGTTGGTGCAAGAATTCAAGCTAACAAAAGCAAATAACAATTAATTGAGATAAAATCCTTGGCTAAGGGTAAGTATTGGAAGTTCCATCATTATAGTTTCCTTCAATTATGATAAGAATTGATTATTGCTTCACTTAGTTAACCCCCTAATAATAGAGGAAAGTCAAGTGAGAGTAACTAACTTGAGTCACAAGTCTTAGTCTCACCCTAGGGAAATCTAGCTTTAATGCACTCCAAGTCAATTAGCAACTTCTCAATTCATAACCTACAATTGATATCTACTATTCAAGTGTCTCCAATAACTCAACCCCTAAGCCAAGTAAGAGAAATTTACTCCATAGCTAGGGTTGTCATTATCACAAATAATTGGTAGGCAATCATAGAAAACATGACGTAATTGAGAGAAGAGAATTGAATTAAAGCTATCTAATCCAAACAATCATGAATAATCAAACAATTGAATGAAACCTTAATTCATTAATCCAAATTCAAAGTAACAAAGTCAACCAAATCTAGATCTAAGAAATTGAATCAAAAGAGCATCAATTAAGAGTAGAAGAAGAGTAGATCTACAACTTGTACCAAAGCAAAAGTGAATTAGTAATGGATCTCACCAAGAAATCAAAGGAGAATTGCAATGGAAGAAGTGAAATCCTAGAGAGAAGTTGGAGTTTCTCTCTCTAAAAACAAAATGTAACTAACTCCCTAAAATATCTAGAATTATGACTAATTGTCCTAACACTCATAATCCTTGGTCTTCTTAAGCTTTTCCCTTTCAAAATCTGCTCCAGAACAGGGCCTAGGGACCCCTTGAAATCGTTGGGCACGTGTTCCTTTTTAAAAATCATGTGCGCACATCGACGCGTACACGCACTGTACGCGTATGCGTCCCTAGGGTCTTTTGCGATCTACGCATAGGCGTAAGGTGCGCGCGAGCATCATAGGGAATATGGCCCAGCCATATAAGCACATCGGCTCCTCGCTCGGCTCCACTGTGCTGGCTCAGGATGTACGCATCCACGCGTACACGCAAGGTGCGCGTGCGCGTGCATGTCCAAACTTCAAATCTTCAATTTATTCCATGCTCCTTCCATTCATGCATGCTTCTTTCACTCCTCTTAGCCATTTTTGCCCTATAACTTCTGAAATCACTGAACAAACGGATCAAGGCATCTAATGGTAATATAGGAGGATTATAATATATCAATTTTGATGCAGAAGAAGCATATTTTCATCTTTGAGGTAAAATGGGAAAGGAACACAAAATCATGCAGTTTTATATGAATAAGTGTGAAAGATCATTGATAAAACCCTTAGATTCTATAGATGATAAACCCTAAAAACAGGGTTTATCACTGCCCCGAAGATAGGTGACGCGAACTCGTGGATCACGCAGACGCGTGACATGGAAAAAATGCAATCCGCACGAACGTGTGGACGACGCTTCTGCATGACTTTGCAGCGACCTGTACGTATCAGAAATCGCCGGGGGCAATTTCTGGGCTGTTTTTGACCCAGTTTTCGGCCCAGAAAACACAGATTAGAGGCTATAAAGTGGGGAAATCAATCCATTCATAGAGACAACAGAACACAACTTTCATTTTCATAATTTTAGGTTTTAGATGTAGTTTTAGAGAGAGAGAGAGAGAGGCTCTCTCCTCTCTCTTAGGATTTAGGATTTAGGATTACTATTAATTTTAGGATTGCTTGTTCATTCCAGGTTCAATGTTCCTTTAATTTATTTTCTACTTTTATTTATTCTATTACTTTAATTGTTATTTATCTTTTCAATTTGGCTTATGAATCTCTTCATGTTAAGATTTGAATATTCTATTTAATATAATTTAAGGTATTTCAGATTTATGATTTTTTCTATTCTATTTATAATGCTTTCAATTTAATTTAGGATTTATTCCCTTTTTCTTTGGTTAAGTAATTGGTAACACTTGAGTTATCAGACTCAGCAGTTGATTGAAAATTGGAAATTGCTGATTAGTTTGGATCGCTCTAAAGCTAGTCTTTCCACAGGAGATGACTAGAACTTGAGGATTAAATTGATTGGTCCACTTGACTTTCCTTTATTTAGTGAGAGTTAACTAAGTGGGAGCAATAACAATTCTCATCACACCTGATAAGGATAATTAGGATGGGATTTCCAGTTCTCATACCTTGCCAAGAGTTTTCTTTATAATTATTAATTTATTTTTCTTGCCATTTAAATTACTTGTTCTCTATTTTAAAAACCCAAAAATATACCTTTTTTCATAACCAATAATAAATCATACTTCCCTGCAATTCCTTGAGAAGACGACCTGAGGTTTAAATACTTCGATTATAAATTTATTTGGGTTTTGTTACTTGTGACGACCAAACTTTTGTACGAAAGGATTCTCTGTTGGTTTAGAAACTATACTTACAACGCGATTATTTTTATAAAATTTCTTTACTAGCAAGAATCAGTTCGTCAGAAAAGCTTGGAAATTGATAAATGATGTTGCCGAGGCTACACAACATGTAAAGGTGAAAAGTAATCCTCTCAAGGGTGTGGTAGAACCATCCCCTTCCAAAGCAAGCTTAACCAAGGTGCTTGGGGACATGACCACTATCCTCACGCAAATACAAAAAGATGAAAAGGAATACTACTCCATCCAAGCCATCCAAGCCCCACCTCAAGTTGCTCAACTTGAAGGCCCTCCTAGAATCTGTGGTTTGTGCTCTAGCACCACACATTACACCGATCAATGCCATCAAATTCTAGAGGAGCATGCCCTTGTCGTGGCCAATGTGAATTATAACAACCGTCCGTCCTATCCTTCTCAAGGCCAAAACAACTACTCTCATGGTAGTAATCAAAATCAAGGGTGGATGGATAATGCACAAGGGAGCAATCAAAACCAAAGATGGAATAACACTTCTTCTCATTACAACAACAACCAATCTTCATCTCAATACCACCACAACAACAACAACCAAGCCAACCAAAATTACCACATCCAAAACCAAAATAACTACACCAAGTACCAAGCACCACACCATAGACAACAATCCAACCAATCCTCTTCATCTTCCACCAATCAAGTTGATGAGCTTAGAGCCGTTGTGGATAAATGGGACGAGGGCTATAAGGCTCAATTCGAGGCCATGAGTGCTCAATTGGCCAATATCACTGACATGATTTCGAATATGTCCATGTCCTCCTCCAACAACACCAACCAACCCTCAAGCTCTTCTAGCATTCCTTCCCAACCCCAACCAAACCCCAAGGGCAGTCTCAACGCCATCACTCTACGGTCGGGGACTACATTGGAGGAGATACCTCCTAGGGTCATGGAAGACATCCATGAAGAAGAGGTGGTCGTTGAAGCTCCACATGAAGAGGAGAAGATAGCCAAAAGGCATGATGAAGAAAGAGTAAGCCTTAAGGAACCCAAGAGGAAAGCTATAGTGGATGAGTCCATTCATATCCCATTCCCTTCATTGGTGAAGAAAGCAAAGAAGACACCGGAATTTGATTTGAACATGCTTCAAGTGTTCAAGAAAGTTGAGGTAACCATACCACTTCTTGATGCCATCCAACAAATTCCGAAGTATGCAAAATTTCTGAAAGGCTTGTGTACTCACAAGGATAGGATAGGAGAGTTAGAGACATTATCCTTGGATAGTTCAATTTCTTCCTTGATGGAACCTATTCCAAAGAAATGTGGTGATCCTGGGCCTTGTTTGGTGTCTTGTTATATTGGTGGCGCACTTTTCATGACTGTATGTGTGATCTAGGAGCTTGCGTAAGCATCATGCCACTTTCTATCTTTGTGCGGTTGAATTTAGCTCCATTAAAGAAGTCAGTGGCGAAGTTTGCCTTAGCCGATAAGAGTGTGATCACTGTGATGGGAATATCAGAAGATATACTTGTGTCAATCAAGGACTTGGTCTTTCCAGTTGACTTTTACATCCTTGAAATGTCTCCAACAGAAAATAGAATCTCATCCTCCGTTCTACTTGGTAGACCCTTCCTCAAGACCTCTAAATTCAAGTTAGATGCCTTCACCGGCACATATTCCTTTGAGGTTGGAGACAAGACTATCAAGTTCAATTTGGAAGAAGCCATAAAGCATCCTTCCGAAGAGCATTCCGTTCTATGATGTGATGTAATCGATGAAGTGGTAGCGGAAGTGCGAGAAGAAGACTACAACAAGTTATGCTACCCTATTGTTGAAGAGACGGATGACTAAGAGGGTGAACATGAGAAAGTTGTTGAGAATGAACTCCGTGAGCTTGATGAAAAGGAACCTCAGCTTGAGGCAAAGAGTGAATTGAAGCATCTTCCATCTCATTTGAAGTATGCTTTCTTAGAGAACAACCAAAAGTTTCCAGTCATTATTGCTAGTGAGCTTTCTAGTGAAGAAGAAGAGAAGCTCCTAGATGTTCTAAGAAAGTACAAGAAGGCAATTGGTTGGAGCTTAGCCGATATTGTGGGGATTGACCCTCGCAAGTGCATGCATCGTATATTTCTCTAAGAGGGAGCTAGGCCGGTTAGGCAACCGCAAAGGAGGCTCAACCCGACCATCCTTGATGCGGTAAAGAAGGAGGTCACTAGGCTACTTGATGCGGGTATCATATACCCGATTTCTGACAGTGAGTGGGTGAGCCCGGTCCAGGTTGTTCCCAAGAAATCGGGCATCACTGTGGTTAAAAAGGATGATGGTGAAGTGGTCACCAAGAGAGTACAAAATGCATGGTGAGTGTGCATCGATTATAGAAGGTTGAATGCCACTACAAGGAAGGACCACTACCCTTTGCCCTTTATCGATCAGATGTTGGACTATTTGGCAGGTAAATCCCATTATTGCTTTCTTGATGAATTCACTGGTTACTTCTAGATTCACATTGCTCCTGAAGATCAGGAAAAGACCACATTTACTTGCCTTTTTGGCACCTATGCCTACAAAAGGATGCCATTTGGACTATGTAATGCACCTGCTACTTTTTAGCGGTGTATGACTGATAAACCACTATTTTATGGTTTATCTTATGCTCAATTGATTGGTTTATATCAATTCTTTACTCATTTATTCATATGATTTGCATGAGTTTACATTTTTCCTTCTTGATTTTGTGCTATGATTGAAAACATGCTTCTTTGGCCTTTAAATTACCAAATATTAATTCTCCCTTTTATACCATTCGATGCCTTGATATGTGTGTTAAGTGTTTTCAAGGTTTATAGGGCAGGAATGTCTTAGAGGATGGAAAGGAAGCATTCAAAAGTGGAAGGAATACAAGAAACTGAAGGAACTGCTAAAGCTGTCCAACCTGACCTCTTGGTACTAAATCGACCATAACTTGAGCAACAGAGATCCAAATGATGTGGTTTCAGTTGCGTTAGAAAGCTAACATCTGAGGCTTCATAATGATATATAATGTACCATAGCTTCCTCAAAGATAGATGACGCGCACGCGTGAATCACGCGGACGTGCGACCTGGAAAAAATGCAATCCGCGCGAACGCGTGGACAACGCTCCCGCGTGACTTTGCAGTGACCTGTACGTACCAGAAATCAATGGGGGCAATTTCTGGGCTGTTTTTGACCTATTTTTGGCCCAGAAAATACAGATTAGAGGCTATAAAGTGGGGGAATCGATCTATTCATTCATACAACAACATAAACAACTTCCATAATTCACAATTTTAGGTTTTAGATGTAGTTTTCTAGAGAGAGGAGGCTCTCTCCTCTCTCTTAGGATTTAGAATTTAGGATTTTTCTTAATTTTAGGATTGCTTCTTCATTCCAGGTTCAATATTCCTTTAATTTATGTTCTCTGCTACTTTTATTTGTTCTAGCTTACTAGTTTATTCTATTTTTCTTGTTGATTCTCTTTTTATCCAAATTGGCTTATGCACTTTTCTTGTTAGATTTGAATATTCTATTTAATGCAATTTGAGGTATTTTAGATTTATGATTACTTTCTTTTATTTATGATATAAATAATTTGGATTTTTCTCCTTTTGGCATCTAGTTGAGTAATTGGTGACACATGAGTTGTCAAACTCAACTGTTGATTGAAAATTGGAATTTGCTGATTAATTTGGATCCCTCTAACGCTAGTCTTTCCATATGAGTAGACTAGGATTTGAGGAATCAAATTGATTAGTCCACTTGACTTTCCTTTATTTAGTAAGGGTTAACTAAGTGGGAGCAATAAACAATTCTCATCACACCTGATAAGGATAACTAGGATGGGATTTCTAGTTCTCATACCTTGCCAAGAATTTTTCTAATTATTAATTTATTTTTCTTGCCATTTAAATTACTTGTTTCTTATTTCAAAAAACACAAAAATATACCTTTTTCCATAACCAATAATAAATCATACTTCCCTGCAATTCCTTGAGAGACGACCCAAGGTTTAAATACTTCGGTTATCAATTTTATTGGGTTTTGTTACTTGTGACAACCAAATTTTTGTATGGAAGGATTCCCCGGCAATGGCGCCATTTTGACAATCAAATTCTTGCTAGTAAATAATTTTATAAGAATAATCACGTTGTAAGTATAGTTTCTAAACCAACAGAGAATCCTTTCGTACAAAAGTTTGGTTGTCACAAGTAACAAAACCCAATAAAATTTATAACCGAAGTATTTAAACCTCGGGTCGTCTTTTTAAGGAATTGCAGGGAGGTGTATTTATTATTGGTTATGGGTTTTTATCTTTTTCGGGGTTTTTGAATAAGGAACAAGAAAAATAAATTAGCAATAAAGTAAATTAATTATCATGAACACCAGTGCAAGGTATAAGAACTGGAAATCCCATCCTAGTTATCCTTATCAAGTGTGATGACAATTGTTTATTACTCCCACTTAGTTAACCCTTACTAAATAAAGGAAAGTCAAGTGGACTAATCAATTTGATTCCTCAAGTCCTAGTTAACTCCTGTGGAAAGACTAGCTTTAGAGGAATCCAAATCAATCAGCGAATTCCAATTTTCAATCAACAGCTGAGTTTGATAACTCAAGTGTCACCAATTACTCAACCAAAGCAAAGGGGGAAAATCTAAATTATTTATATTATAAATAGAAGAAAGCAATCATAAATCTGAAATACCTCAAATTGCATTTAAACATAAATTCAAATCTAACATAAAGAGTTCATAAGCCAATTTGGCAACATAAGTAATTAACAAGTAAAAGCATTAGAATAAATAAAAGTAGAAGAGAAACATAAATTAAAGGAACACTGAACATGGAATGAAGAAATAACCATAAACTTAGAGGAATCCTAATCCTAAAAACCTAAGAGAGGGGAGAGAACCTCTCTCTCTAGAAAACTACATCTAAAACCTAAAATTGTGAATTATGGAAGTTGTTTATGTTGTTGTATGAATGAATGGATCGATTTTCCCACTTTATAGCCTCTAATCTATGTTTTTTGGGCCAAAAACTGGGTCAAAAATAGCCCAGAAATTGCCCCCAGTAATATTTGGTATGTACAGGTCGCTGCAAAGTCACGCGGGAGCGTCGTCTACGTGTTCACACAGATTGCATTTTTTCCAGGTCACGCATCCGGGTTATTCACGCATGCGCGTCGCCTATCTTCTGGGCAGATATGGCATATTTTATTTTTTTGTGAAGCCCTGGATGTTAGCTTTCTAACGCAACTGGAACCGCATCATTTGGACCTTTGTAGCTCAAGTTATGGTCGATTTAGTACCAAGAGGTCAGGCTGGACAGCTTTAGCAGTTCCTTCAGTTTCTTGTATTCCTTCCACTTTTGCATGCTTCCTTTCCATCCTCTAAGCCATTCCTGTCCTATAAACCTTGAAAACACTAACACACATATCAAGGCATCAAATGGTATAAAAGGGAGAATTAATATTTGGTAATTTAAAGGCCAAAGAAGCATGTTTTCAATCATAACACAAAATCAGGAAGGAAAAATGTAAACTCATGCAAATCATATGAATAAGTGAGTAAAGAATTGATATAAACCACTCAATTGAGCATAAGATAAACCATAAAATAGTAGTTTATCAATCTCCCCACACTTAAACATTAGCATGTCCTCATGCTAAGCTCAAGAGAAGCTATAAAGGAGTGAAGAGGAATGGTAAAATGTATGAAATGCAACCTATCTATATGAATGCAACTAAATTCAAAATGTTTCTACCTACTTGGTCAAAGTAAATAAATCTTCCAAGAACAGACATGAACTGGATTTCACTAATTCAAATCATAAAATAAAGTACAAGTAAACTTGTAGAAAAAAATAGCTCGTGAAAGCCGGGAACAAAGAATTGAGCATCGAACCCTCATTGGAAGTGTATACACTCTAATCGCTCAGGTGTTTGAGGTTCGATTCTCTCAATTCTCTACTAATCTTGCTTTCTAAGGCTTGCTTTTCTTCTACCAATTAACACAAATTTGATGCACAAATACACATATCAAGAGGTCTTTTCAAGGATTGTAATGGGGTTAGGGTCAAGATAGGATTGTATTTAGCCAAGTGGACTAAAATCTGAATCCTTAATTAACTTAAACTTTCCACCTAACTTAGACAATCCATGTAATTACAATGCAAAATCTAACTGCCAATTAATTATGTTTTCCACATATTCATGCATCCTAATTCGAGTACAGTACATATGCATTGGTATCACCATTTATTTTGGGGCATTTTGTCCTCCTTTTCTTATTTGCTCTTTTTCTTTTCTTTTTCTCTCTTTTTCTTATA
>NC_029791.2:63105886-63124341 GCF_000816755.2 Arachis ipaensis | reverse complement strand
ATTCTTTTTCACATTTTCTCAAGAATATACAACACCCAATTCTCAAACCAAATGTTTTCAATCCCAATTTCCCCACACTTAATTCGTGAGCACTCTCACTAGTCTAAGCTAACCAAGGATTCAAATTAAGGACATTATTGTTTTCCGCTTAGAGTTAGTGATGAGCTAAAGTAAAGAACAAAGGGGTATAATAGGCTCAACATTGGTTTGCAAAGGATAATGAAAGGGTTAAGGCCATATGGGTATGTAAGCTCAGTCAAACAAAGGCCTCAATCATATAAGTGCATGCATACATCAAACCATGAAAATATAGAATTAAGCAAGACAAAGATCACAATTTTAGAGAGAACAACACACACCAAAAATAAAATATTAGTTGATAAAATGTAACCAATCAATTAGGCTCAAAATCTCACTGGTTTTGTGTGTTCGAGCTCTAAACCATGTTCCAGTATAATATTCTTTCAAACAAGTTTAACAAAAAAAATTTTTCAATTTAATTTAGTGAAATATTATAAAATAGAGTCTTGAAAAGAAACTCATTACTTTAACCAAGTATTAACTAAATGCATAAAATCAAACAAACATGCAATTAAACATGCAAATGCAATAATGAACTAACAAATAAAGTAATATATTGGTGTTGAGAAGAAAATAACTAACCCATGGAGATCGGTATCGACTTCCCCACACTTAAAGATTGCACCGTCCTTGGTGCATGCAGAGATGTACAAGTGGATAGGTTGTTTCAAGTGATGCTTTTCTCTAAAGATTGTGCAGGTGGACTTGTCTGTCGCCCCATATGGAAGTTCTTTTCCTTTCCTTTTCCGGTGGCCATCCTGAAAGAGGAGGAAAAGAAGAAAAGTAACCCAGAAACAAAGATAGAAAACAAATAAAATATGGGTGTTAATGCCAAATAATAAGGGTCTCAATTATATGGTAGCTACAGCATGCAAGTGAAAAAATACTGGAAGCAAATGGCATATCAATAGTGCAAAAATTGCAACAAAGGGGAAGAGTGTGGGTAATGAAAGACAGTATAAGTGCATGTCAATGCAAGAGGAGTACAAGTATCATAAAAGATTAGCATTGATTTAAATAATACTGCCCAATCAGAATAAAATAAGTCATGAAGCACCAGGATAATTCAAGAGAAGATGCAACAGTTAAATAAGAAAATTTAACACCAATGGAAAAATAATAAATTTACAAAAGAAAATAAAAATATGCACAAAATTAAAATGCAATGAATGAAAGTATGCAAATAAATTAAGTAAAATAGAATGAAAGAAAAGAAAGATGAGAAGTTAAAGAGATGAAGAAGAAGAAAGTAAGAAAGAAGGAAGAAAGAATAAGAAAAGATAGAAGAAAGAAGAAAGAATGATAATAGAAAGATAAGTAGGATTGGAGAAGAAAAGATAGGAATTCTGGCGCTGATCTGGATAAACTGTGTGTCGCATGCGACGCGAATGCGTGGGGCACGCTGACGTTAGGATATTTGCTAGTGAAGAATTTTATAAAAATAGTCGCGTTGTAGATATAGTTTCTAAACCAACAGAAATCCCTTCGTACAAACGTTTTGGTTGTCACGAGTAACAAACCCCTTAAAATTGATAACCGAAGTATTTAAACCTCGGGTCATCTTCTCAAGGAACTACAGGGAAGTATGTTCTTATTATTGGTTATGAAGATTGTAAATTGGGGTTTTGAAGGTAGGGAGCAAGTAATTTAAATTGCAATTAAAATAAGTAAAAGACTGTAAAATAAATAAATGACTGTAAAACACACTTTTGGCAAGGTATGAGAAATTGGAAGTCCTATCCTAGTTATCCTTATCAATGATGATGAAAATTGAATCTTAATTCCACTTAGTTAACCCTTGCTAGAGCAAGGGAAGGTCAAGTGACTAATTAGTTAGATCCTCAAATCCTAGTTAATCCCTAAGGAAAGATTGGGATTATTGAAGTTCAATTCAATTAGCAAAGACAACGATTATCAATCATGTTGAGTGGTGCACGAAATTGTGATCATCAATGGCGCCAACAACTTGGTACGCACAATTATAATCTCAACTCTTTATCACAACTCCGCATAACTAACCAGCAAGTGCACTGGGTCGTCCAAGTAATAAACCTTACGTGAGTAAGGGTCGATCCCACGGAGATTGTCGGCTTGAAGCAAGCTATGGTCACCTTGTAAATCTCAGTCAGGCGAATTCAGATGGTGATAGAGAATTGATAATTAAAAGATAAATAAAACATAAAATAAAGATAGAGATACTTATGTAATTCTTTGGTTGGAATTGCAGATAAGCATATGAAGATGCTTTGTTCCTCCTGAACCTCTTCTTTCCTATTGCCTTCTTCCAATCATTCATACTCCTTTCCATGGCAAGCTTTATGTTGGGCATCACCGTTGTCAATGGCTACTTCCCGTCCTCTCGGTGAAAATGTTCTACACACACTGTCACCGCACGGCTAATCATTTGTCGGTTCTCGATCATGTTGGAATAGGATCCATTGATCCTTTTGCGTCTGTCACACGCCCAACAATCGCGAGTTTGAAGCTCGTCACAGTCATCCCTTCCCAGATCCTACTCGAAATACCACAGACAAGGTTTGGACTTTCCGGATCTCAAGAATGGCCGCCAATAATTCTAGCCTATACCACGAAGGTTCTAATCTTAGATTAGAAACCCAAGAGATACACATTCAAGCTTGTTTGCATGTAGAGCATAAGTTGTTGTCACTCACGTGTTCATAGGTGAGAATGGTGATGAGTGTCACATAATCATCACATTCATCATGTTCTTGGGTGGGAATGAATATCTTGGAGAAGAAATAGACTTGAGTTGAATAGAAAGACAATAGTACTTTGTATTAATCCAAGAAGAACAGCAGAGCTCCACACCTTAATCTATGGTGTGTAGAAACTCCACCGTTGAAAATACAAAAGTGATAATGGTGTAAGCATGGCCGAATGGCCAGCCTCTAAGGTCTAGGGACTAAACGTCCAAAGATTCCCTAAATACAATAGTATAAGGTCCTATTTATGGAGAACTAGTTGCCTACGGTTTACAGAAATCAGTAATTAATGCAAAAATCTTCTTCCGGGCCCACTTGGTGTGTGCTTGGGCTGAGCATTGAAGCTTCCATGTGTAGAGACTTTTCTTGGAGTTAAACGCCAGCTTTTGTGCCAGTTTGGGAGTTAAACGCCAGAATTCTTGAGCTGACTTAGAACGCCTGTTTGGGCCATCAAATCTTAGGCAAAGTATAGACTATTATATATTGCTAGAAAGCCCAGAATATCTACTTTCCAACGCAATTAAGAGCGCGCCAATTGGGCTTCTGTAGCTCCAGAAAATCCACTTTGAGTGCAGGGAGGTCAGAGTTCAACAGCATCTGCAGTCCTTTTTTAGTCTCTGAATCAGATTTTTGCTCAGGTCCCTCAATTTCAGCCAGAAAATACCTGAAATCACAGAAAAATATACAAACTCATAGTAAAGTCCAGAAGAGTGATTTTTATTTAAAAACTAATAAATACATAATAAAAACTAACTAAAATATACTAAAAACATACTAAAAACAATGCGAAAAAGCGTATAAATTATCCGTTCATCATTGAGTTTGATAATTCCTAAGTTACTGATTTCTTAACCAAGACCAAAAAGAGAAAAATAAATCTACTGGAATAAAAATGTCTTCAGATTGGGAATAACAATAACATAAATGAAAGAGAGCAATAATAAACTGAAATACCTCAAATAACATTAATTCAAAGAATAATCTGTAACATAGAAGAATTCATAAATTAAATTGAGAAGATAAATAAAAAGGAATGTTGAACCTGATAGAAAGAGATAATCCTGAAAGCGAATAAAATCCTAATCTAAATCCTAATCCTAAAGAGAGAGGAGAGAATCTCCCTCTCAAAACTAAATCTAAATCATGAAAACTAACTAATTGGAGACTCTCCTCTGAACGGATGCATTCCCCCACTTCATAACCTCTGATCTATGCCTTCTGGACTTGGATTTGGGCCAAAAAGGGCTTCAGAAATCTCTGGGGGCGTTTTCTATAATTTCTGGTGCGTGGCCTCTATCACGCGTCCGCGTGGGTCACGCGGTCGCGTCATTTGGAGTTTTTCTTGCCACGCAGTCACTTCAATCATGCGTTCGCGTCATATGCGTTTCGCTTAAGGTGCGCGATAGCGTCAAGCACGTGGTCGCGTCACTGCCATTTCACGCTGGCACGCGGCCGCGTAATCCATGCGATCACGTCGTTGCCAGTTTCTTCAAAAACTCTGTTTTATGCTTTCCTTCCATTTTTGTATGTTTTCTTTTCATCATTTAAGTCATTCCTGCCTTAGAATATCTGAAACTACTCAACACACGAATCACGGCATCGAATGGAAGTAAAGGGTAATTAAAATAATTACTTTTAAAGCATAGGAAACATGTTTTTCACATACATCACATAATAAGGAAGGGAAGGTAAAATCATGCAATTAACATGAATAAGTGAGTGAAGGATTAAATAAATCACTTAAATTAGGCACAAAATATATCATAAAATATGGGTTTATCAACCTCCCCACACTTAAACAATAGCATATCCTCATGCTAAATCCAAGATAAATAGTAAGGTAAGGTTGAAGTGGTGGAATCTCATGCAATGCAATTTATTCTAAATGCAACTACCTAAATGAATCATGCAATTCTAATTTTTATTCACTTGTATATAAAACTTACATGTAGTTGAATTAATTCACATTTCTCAAGGAATCATATATGCATAGCCAAACCTTAGATAATGATAAAGCACTTTTACAATTGAGATGGGAAAAAAAATATTTTACAAACTTGCAAGACAATTAATAATTTAAGCATAGATATATGTTGATGAGCTATTGAACCCTTACTGGATTTTGTGTTTACTCTCTTGTCACTCAGTGTTTATTGGGTTAATCACTCTATTCTTCTTTTTATCCTTACTTTATATAACTTTGTTCTTCATCTAACCAATCAACAATTATAGAATATAGGCATACAAAAGTCATGAGGTCTTTAATTAAGGTTGTAATGGGGCCAAGGTAAAGGTAAGGGTATATATATAAGGCTAAGTGAGCTAATTAAGCGAATCCTTGATTAGTCTAAGATCTCACCTAACATACATACTTTGTAAAGTAAATCTTCTTTACCTACTTTACCCATATTTTCCCACTTTTGATGTTACATGCTCATATTTCAATTTATTTTTATTTTTATTTTTTTATCCCATGTGCATTGCTTTATTTTTGCATTTGGGGAATTCTTTTGTATTCCCCTTTATTCAAAAAAAAAAAAAGAAATATTTTTTTAATGCACATGGTAATTCAATTATTTTGATTTCACATGAGCATGCTTCCCAAAAATTTTTATTTTGAATTATTTTATTCTTTTCAATTTTCTACCCTTTGTTTTTATCATCCATGTTCCCAATAGGTTTCCCACACTTAAACAATTACACAATTTCTATCTTAAGCTAACCAAGGATTCAACTTGGGATTTTTTTATTTTGTTTTTCTGCTTAAGGCTAGTAATGTGGTTTGTAGAATAAGAAGGGATTTAAAGGCTCAAGGGGGCTAATAAGGGTGATGTAAAAGGTAGGCTAATTTGGGATAAGTGAGCTAAAATCAAACAATGGCCTCAATCACTCTCTTGGTATGTATTTCTATTCTATAATCGGACATATAGATTAAAACAAAGTAAAGAACACCAGAATAAATAAGAAGGGCAGAACACACAAGAATAAAAATTATGGTTTGAATGTAACCATACAATTAAGCTCAAAACTCACAGGCTGTGTATTCTCTAACTCAAAAATCATATATCAGTTATATATGTCATGCAAGTAAAAATTAAGAGTTTCCATTATTCTCAATGTAATTCTTAAGGTGGCTCTAAAGTTTTAGTGTTTCTCCTTGATGAAATATTGTTAACTAACTAACATGTAATGCCATATATACAAGGTGTGTGGATTGTTTATATTAAAGTCTCTAGTTTACTTCCTTTTTCTTTTCAATCTAAGCCAAACTATTATATGCTAAAAAAAAGGGTAAACTATACTAATTAATCCACAATTTCTATAACTAATAAGTTAGAATTGCAACTAAACTAACTAGCTAAAATATGAACTAAAAGTGCAACATGCAGAAATAGAGTAAAAATACATGAAAATAGTAATGTATAAGTACTGAGAAAATAAAAATAAAAATAAAAGAAAAAAATACAGAAAAAGTAGCAAAATAAAGTAAAAGAGTCTGTAGTGGTTCACCAAAAAGTACGCCAGAGATGGCGACCTCCCCACACATAAAATGAAGCATCGTCCCTGATGCTCACTCAAGCAGGGTGTGAAGGGGTGTCATCACTGGAAGGGTGGGTAGCTGGGGTCTCTGTGGTGGTGGTCTGAGGATCTGCCTGCTGCAGAGGAGGTGCTGACTGAATAAGGACCTCTGGGTCTGCAACCTGAATCTGATGCGGGGCCTCCTGATGTGAAGCAGCCTGCTCTGTGCTTGCCTGCTCAGCCTCTCTCTGTGAATGGGTCTCTGCCTCGTGATCATCCGCCTCCTCCTCAGATGGCTCTGATGGTGTGTCAGGCTCGGATGGGATATCGCCAGATCGTATCATCAGCTTCAGGTGCTCATAGCGTTGCTTGCTGCGACGCTCAACTCTCTCATATCGGTGCCGATTGCGGCGCTCCATCTGGTCTAGCTGTCGAAACAGGTAGTGCACTAGGTGATAAACTAGCTCTAAGGCAGGTGGAGGTGCAGTGGTGGTAGCAGGGGTAGCTGTAGAAGAAGAGGGGCCAATAGATGGTGTGGCTGTCTCATCAGTAGGAGTGAAGAATGGAGGTCTGTAGCCCAAAGCCAGAAAGTTCCTACTGTGAGGAATGATTTTCTTCCATTCAGCAGCAGGTGGCTTCTCATCAGCATCCTCCCAAGGCACGTCAGCTCGACGGCCAAGCTGTGTAATCAGATATGGAAAGGGGAGAGTGCCTCGGACGTGGACCCTGGCCATGTAGTACCGAGTGAAGCGTGGCAGGTACAAGTCCTTACCCTCCAGCAGACACCATAGGAGGGTGATCATAGCGGCAGGTATCTCAGTCTCATGGGTACTTGGCATAACAAAGTTGCTAAGTATATGATGCCATAGCCGAGCCTTATCGTTCAAGTATGCCCGCTTGATTCCCTTAGGCATGGTGGTGTTCTGACCCATGACCCGTGGAACAGTCGGGTCAAGGGCTATCCTCGCCTTGACGGCATCCCAATCAAACTTCGTGAAGTGCATGTCCTCCTCAGCCTTCTGATAACCATCTGGCTGATCGGATTTAGGCAGGAGCTTCAGAACATCCTCTATGGCCTCTTCAGTGACCAGTATCTACTTCCCTCTTAAGTTCACTACATCTAGGGAAGTTTTGAAGTAATTGCAGTAGAATTTCCTTACCCAAGATGCATTAACCTCAGTCAGGTTTCTCTCCAGGAAGAACCAGCCTCTTTGTTTGATCTGATCAGAGGTGTATTGCTGGAGTTCTTCTGGGATCTTCAGAGTCCTCTCCAGGTACAGGTTCCTGGAGTTTGCAAACACCGGATACTTCAGCTCGCAGTATCGGTTTGCAAACTTAATGGGATCAGTATTAGGGAGTAGCTGGTCAGCCTTCTCTTGCGGGGTCAAGTGTTTCTCCCACCAGGAGTCATCATGCATGAGGTCCAGGATGGACATGGAGGCTTCTCCACGTTTACGTTTGCCAGTTGTTGCCTTTCCTTTTCCTTTTCTTTGGGTGTCAGACATCCTAAAAAATAGAAAACCAGGATATAATAAAAACAGGAAAACAAATAGCTAAATCACAAAATAAGCATATAGTGGCAAAGGAGCAGTGGAGTAATGAAAATGAGTTAAGTAAATGTGCATTTAGGATCGTATAGGAGTTAAAAGTCCGGGAATAAAAATTCACAATCAAAAATGTAAAATGATTCATGTTAAGTAGGAAAAATTATCATCATGCCTTGGTTAGAAGGTTAAGGAGAATAGTGAAAAATCAAGAAGATATATTTTGAAAGTTAGGTTGGTTAGGAATGAAAAAGAGGTTAGGGAGTTAAAATTAGTGAATTAGTAAAAAGTGGATTGGGGTAAGTGGCATAATGATCATTCCCTAAGTAATGAAAATTCACAAATATAAGCAACAAATAACTCATAATCAAGCAAGGAAGTTGATGATGATTCATAGGGGAATAACAAAAAGTGGAATTAAATCATCCAAGTTGCAATTTATAAACCAGGAAATTAAAAAGAATAAGAAAGCTTGCCCTGTCATTCATGAATTGGTTTGGTAAAAGCTGAGTAAAGCAGAGTGCAAGTTTGCCAAAACCAAAACAGGAATGAAAATCAAAATAATTTACAGAAATTTGGGCAACATCCCAGCTAAAATCAGATGTTCCCGGAAAATAAATAGCAGTCAGAATAGCTCATATGAATTAAAATATAGTTGCAATTACATAAAGGGAATATGAACATGGAAAAGCAGTGTAAAAAGCAGCATGAAACAAGAAATTACAGCATAGGAACAATACTAACATCACAGCAACAGCAGAATTGCGAAAATAATAAAGCAAGAAACACGAACAGCGCAATTAATCAAGCCTAAATCCACTAACCACATCCTAGGCTACCTAACAACCTAGAATCCACTACAACATGCATATCTAACTAGCCTAATTATGAACATAAACAGAAAAATATGAAATTAACGATGAATGGAAAGAAGGGTGGCGTTCAGCGGAACCTGGAAGGCGTAGGAAAGAAAGTGGGGCAGAGAGGTGGCCGGGGGATGGTGGTGGTGGCGGCGAGAGGAGAGGAAGGAGAAGGGGTTGGGGGCACGAATGGGTAGGGTTCACGTGACTAGAGGGTTAGTAAATTTGAATCCACGCGATCGCGTGGGGCACGCGGTCGCGTGGCTGTGGTGAAATAGGGATTGACGCGATCGTGTGAGTGATGCGATCGCATGGAATGAATAAATTATGAATGACGCGGTCGCGTGAGGCATGGGACCGCATCGCTGGAAATTGTGCTAAACGCACAATTCCAGCGTCGTTTCAACGCAACTCTCTATCTCCTCTGGGGTGGTGGTGCAATCCATGCGACGTGATCGCGTTGCTCACGCTGTCGCGTGGGATTGGTGTTGTGCAAGTGACGCGATCGCATCAGGGACGCGACCGCGTGGGTCGTTTTGTGCGAAACGCACAATGGCCGCACGATTCCAGCCTAACTCTCTGGACATTGGGGATTTACGCCGATCTCCAGATCACGAGGCCACGTGGGTGACGCGAACGCGTGGGTGGCTATTTTTCGCAACTGACGCGATCGCATGAATGATGCGGTCGCGTCGTGCACCCTTTTTTTTATGCAGGTATGCAACTATGCAGTATGCAATGCGAATGAATAATATTCATGTTCAATTGAAAAGGAAATAAAAATAAAAATAAATAACACGAAATAAAACTGAAAAAGAAACGACCATACCATGGTGGGTTGTCTCCCACCTAGCACTTTTAGTTAAAGTCCTTAAGTTGGACATTGGATGAGCTTCCTGTTATGGCGGCTTGCGCTTAAATTCGTCCAGAAATCTCCATCAATGTTTGGAATGCCAACAGCCTCCGGGGTCCCAAACTAGGCATGTAAAGCTTCTGAGCAGCTTCAAACAAATTCTCAGGCTCCCGGGGTGACGAATGTCAGAATAGATTCCAGGATCCCAAACTTCGCTTTTAGATCCGCCTTTGTCTTGATCTATATTTTTCCATCCGGGTGGTTTAGAAAGTAGATTTTCACCAAGGTGACCAAACGTTTTCCGAGATCCATTCGATTGACCATGATGCCAATCCGTGCACTTCGAGTGGAAGCGTGAAACCTTATTGAACCTTGTGCACCAGCTCTGAGTACGAGCCATTTCTCTCTTACTCTTAAAGCCGCAGAAAGCTCTAAGCTGGCCATCTGTTTCAAGAAAACCATATTCAAGTGAAAAAGTAAAGATAAAGGTTAATGATTGTACCCACTTGAAGCTTGTATTGGGTGGTAATGGCCTTGGGATAGGTGTTTCCAATGGTTCTGTGAGTTTTACTCCCTTGTGCTCTTCTGTGAATTTCTTCACTTCCTTGAAGACTTCTTCAATTGCATCCATGTCCTGATCAAAGCCTCCTATGTCTTCCTCGTCACTTAAGTCATAAACGGGAGGTTGAGAGAAATCTACCTCCGCATCGTCTTCGTATTCACTTGGGAAAGACTTTTCGATCTCAGAGAATTCACTTGCGGATGCAAGTTCATCACTGGGAGAACTTGACATAGGGGTTCCTCATAAAGGAAACTTGCTTCTTGGAGTATTCCGTCTAGTTCCTCATAAAGGACTTGCCTTAGGGGTTGTGTACTATCCTCCTTAGTATCAATTGCAACGTCCTTGACAGAATTCTCCCCAACTCTGGATTCCCATGGAGGCTCAGTGTCTCCTAGGTCTTCAACCAACTCTTCTTCTTGTATAATGACAACTTCCTCTACTTGTTCCAGTACGAAGTCATGCCCTATTCTGTCCACTGAAGTTTTTAGTATCTCCCTCATACTATGCTCATCATTAGATTGTCCACACGGAGTTGTGGGAGGTCCTTGAATGTTCAAACGTCTAGAAGATAATTGACTTATTGCTTGCTCCAGTTGATAAAGGGTTGTTTGAAGTTGATCTACTGTTTCCTTGAGGCGAACCTCTGATTCTCGGGGTGATAGATTTGGACGTGGTACCTAGGGAAGTGGTGGTGTTTAGGAGTAATTGGATTGGAATCGGGGTAAATGAGGATCATATGGTGGTGAATGGTGAAAAGGAGCTTGTGAGTATGGTGGTGCGAAGTTATCTTGTGAGGATGGCCTATAAGCGCAGGGTGGGGCTTGTTGGTAACCACAAGGTTGTCCACCACGTCTATTTGCTTGGTATGCATTGTAGAATGGTCTTCATCCATGATATTTTGGAGGGTGTTGTTGCCTAAAGGGTTGATCAGATCCTCTTGGCTCCATCCATCTTTGATTGCTCTGACCTTGATGCATGTTCCTGTTATAACTTTCACTCCTTTCAACAATATTAGAACCAAACTCAAAGCGAGAGGGGTGAGAATTCATAGTAGCTAATGGAAATAAAAAGAGAAAAATAAAGATAAATAAACAAGTAAAAGAAAAATATTTACAATAACCAATAATAAGGCACACGATTGCAGTTCCCCGGCAACGGCGACATTTTGACGTTAGGATTTTTGCTAGTGAAGAATTTTATAAAAATAGTCGCGTTGTAGATATAGTTTCTAAACCAACAGAAATCCTTTCGTACAAATGTTTTGGTTGTCACGAGTAACAAACCCCTTAAAATTGATAACCGAAGTATTTAAACCTCGGGTCGTCTTCTTAAGGAACTGCAGAGAAGTATGTTCTTATTATTGGTTATAAAGATTATAAATTGGGATTTTGAAGGTAGGGAGCAAGTAATTTAAATTGCAATTAAAATAAGTAAAAGACTGTAAAATAAATAAATGACTGTAAAACACACTTTTGGCAAGGTATGAGAAATTGGAAGTCCTATCCTAGTTATCCTTATGAATGATGATGAAAATTGAATCTTAATTCCACTTAGTTAACCCTTGCTAGAGCAAGGGAATATCAAGTGACTAATTAGTTAGATCCTCAAATCCTAGTTAATCCCTAAGGAAAGATTGGGATTATTGAAGTTCAATTCAATTAGCAAAGACAACGATTATCAATCATGTTGAGTTTCATAACTCCTGAGTTATTGATTTCTTAACCAAGACCAAAAGGAGAAAAATAAATCTACTGGAATAAAAATGTCTTCAGATTGGGAATAACAATAACATAAATGAAAGAGAGCAATAATAAACTGAAATACCTCAAATAACATTAATTCAAAGAATAATCTATAACATAGAAGAATTCATAAATTAAATTGAGAAGATAAATAAAAAGGAATGTTGAACCTGATAGAAAGAGATAATCCTGAAAGCGAATAAAATCCTAATCTAAATCCTAATCCTAAAGAGAGAGGAGAGAATCTCCGTCTCAAAACTAAATCTAAATCATGAAAACTAACTAATTGGAGACTCTCCTCTGAATGGATTAATTCCCCCACTTCATAACCTCTGATCTATGCCTTCTGGACTTGGATTTGGGCCAAAAAGGGCTTCAGAAATTGCTGGGGGCGTTTTCTGTAATTTCTAGTGCGTGGCCTCTGTCACGCGTCCGCGTCGGTCACGCAGTCGCGTCATTTGGAGTTTTCCTTGCCACGCGGTCGCTTCAATCATACGTCCGCGTCATATGCGTTTCGCTTAAGGAGCGCGATCGCGTCAAGCACGCGGTCGCGTCACTGCCATTTCACGCTGGCACGCGGCCGCGTCGTCCATGCGATCGCGTCATTGCCAGTTTCTTTAAAAACTCTGTTTTATGCTTTCCTTCCATTTTTGTATGTTTCCTTTTCATCCTTTAACTCATTCCTGCATTAGAAGATCTAAAACTACTCAACACACGAATCACGGCATCGAATGGAAGTAAAGGGTAATTAAAATAATTACTTTTAAAGCATAGGAAACATGTTTTTCACATACATCACATAATAAGGAAGGGAAAGTAAAATCATGCAATTAACATGAACAAGTGAGTGGAGGATTAAAGAAATTACTTAAATTAGGCACAAAATATATCATAAAATATAGGTTTATCACACGCGTTCGCGTGGGTTGGGCTATTTTCAAGTGACGCGGACGCGTCAGGGACGCATTCGCATGACATGAAGTGTGCTATTGGTGCGAGTGCAGCCTCGCGCACGCACAACTCTCTGTTTCGTTCGCATAATGCCAAAATTTAGGGTGACGCGTGCGCGTGGGTGACGCGCACGCGTGAATGGCCTTACTTTGAAAAATGACACGGACGCATGGGGCACGCGTTCGCGTGATAGGGCTTGTGCTTCCAGCATCATTCCAGCCCCACTCCATCATAACTCTTTGCCATACACATCTTTACGTCGATATTGCAGGGTCACGTGTGCGCGTGAGTGACGCGCACGCGTAGGAGGCTATTTTTCAAATGACGCAGACGCGTGGGTGACGCGTTCGCATGGGCATGCTTGTGCCTAAGGCACGCCTTCAGCCACGCTCCCGCGTGACTCTCTGCTTCTTTTCTTCCTTGTTTCTAATGCACATATGACGCGGACATGTCAGCGACGCTCGCGCGTCGCGTGCAATTTTTTTTATGCAGAATGCAGAATGCAAATGCTGATGCAGGCACTATGAATGATCACTAAAAAAAATAAAATAAAATAGAACTAAGAATAAAACAAAATAAAATAAAACTAAGACCGAAAAAGAACGATCATACCATAGTGGGTTGTCTCCCACCTAGCACTTTTAGTTAAAGTCCTTAAGTTGGACATTTGATGAGCTCCCTGTTATGGTGGCTTGTGCTTGAACTCATCCAGAAATCTCCACCAATGTTTGTGATTCCAATGGCCTCCGAGATCCCACACTAGTTGCATAAATCCTTCAAGCAAGTTAAAGCAAGTGACAAGGCCCTAAGAGTGTTGATTGTTGGAATGAATTCCGGGGTCCCAAACCTTGCTTTTGCACCCGTCTTCTTGTTGATCATCATATTTCCACTTGGGTGGTGAACAGTCGAAATTCTCACAGAGACATCCAAACAATTTCCTAGACCCATTCAATTGAGAATTATACCAACCCTTATACTTCAATTTGGAGCATGCAACCATATTGAACCTTGCATGACAACTCTTACCACTAACCATCTCCCTCTTACTCTTAAAGCCACAAAGAGCTCTAAGTTGCCCATCTGTCTCAAGCAAAGCATATTCAAGTGGGCTAATTAAGCTTAGAGATGAGAGATTTACCCACTTGAATGAAGGGATGGATGGTGATCGCTTTGGGGGAGAGGTCTCCAACATCCTTGGCAAGGTGATTTCCAGCTCCATTCCCTTGAGCTCTTCCTTGACAACTTCCACCTCTTTGCAAGCTTCTTGAATATCAACCTCTTCCTCTTGGTAGCTTTCTTCCAATTCGATTTCTTTTTCATTGTTCACCAAGGGCATGGGAGGTTGTGCTTCTTCTTCTTTAATCTCCATGTCAAGTCCAATGGGAGAGGATTCAAATGTAGATAAGAATTCATCAATGATTGAATCCATCTCTTGATCATCCCCTTTAAAGTTTTCAACCATGATATCCCTTGGAGGTTGTACACCTTCCTCAACATCAAATTCAAACTCCATAGAAGGGGGCTCTATAACTGGTCTTTTCCATGGACGTTTCGCATCTCCTAAGTCTTCGACCAATTCTTCTTCTTCGATAATTCCAGCTTCCTCCACTTGTTCCAATACAAAATCATGCTCCTTACTCTCCATCGGAGTTTCTAGTGTCTCCTTCATGCTACGTTCTTCATTAGATTCTCCACATGAAGCCATGGGGGTTCCTTGAGTGTCCGAACATCGGGAAGCTAATTGATTTATTGCTTGCTCCAGTTGATGAATGGTTGCATGAAATTGATCAACTGTTTCCTTCAGATGATCCTTTGATTCTTGTTCCGCTTGGGTATCATAAGTAGTACCATAAGGCTCTTGGATTGATGGATATGGATATCGTGTATATGAAAGTGGTGGTTCTTGAGAGTAATTGGGTTGGAATTTGGGTGGTTCTATATATGGTTCATATGGCTCATAAGGTGGTTGGTATGGTGGATGAGGGTTAGGGTCATATGGGGGTGTTTGGTGGTAAGAGGCTTGTGAGTTTGGTGGTTCAAAGGTATGTTGTGGAGGTGGTTCGTAAGCATATGATGGGGCTTGTTGGTAAATACAAGGGGGTCCACCATATTTATCATCTTGGTATGCACCTCGGAATGGCTCTTGACCATAGCAAACTGGTGGAGGTTGTTTGTCACGAAAAGGTCCACCATAACTATTGTCTTGGCATACATTGTAGGATAGTCATCGTCCATGGTACTTTGGAAGGTGTTGTTGTCGAAAGGGTTGATAAGATCCTCGTGGCTCCTTTCATCTTTGATTTCTTTGACCTTGATGCATGTTCCTGTTATAGCTCCCATTCCTTACAACAACATTGGAACCAAACTTAAAGCCAGAGGGATGAGAACTCATAGTAGCTAATAAAAATTAAAAACAAAAATAAAAACAAAAATAAATAAACTGCAAAAGAAAATATTTACAATAACCAATATTAAAGCACACGTTTGCAACTCCCCGGCAATGGCGCCATTTTGACGATCAGATTCTTGCTAGTAAAGAATTTTATAAGAATAATCATGTTGTAAGTATAGTTTCTAAACCAACAGAGAATCCTTTCGTACAAAAATTTGGTTGTCACAAGTAACAAAACCCAATAAAATTTATAACCGAAGTATTTAAACCTCGGGTCGTCTTCTCAAGGAATTGCAGGGAGGTGTATTTATTATTGGTTATGGGTTTTTATCTTTTTTGGGGTTTTTGAATAAGGAACAAGAAAAATAAATTAGCAATAAAGTAAATTAATTATCATGAACACCAGTGCAAGGTATAAGAACAGGAAATCCCATCCTAGTTATCCTTATCAGGTATGATGAAAATTGTTTATTGCTCCCACTTAGTTAACCTTTACTAAATAAAGGAAAGTCAAGTGGACTAATCAATTTGATTCCTCAAGTCCTAGTCAACTCCTGTGGAAAGACTAGCTTTAGAGGAATCCAAATCAATCAGCAAATTCCAATATTCAATCAACAGCTGAGTTTGATAACTCAAGTGTCACCAATTACTCAACCAAAGCAAAGGGGGAAAAATCTAAATTATTTATTTTATAAATAGAATAAAGCAATCATAAATCTGAAATACCTCAAATTGCATTTAAACATAAATTCAAATCTAACATGAAGAGTTCATAAGCCAATTTGGCAACATAAGTAATTAACAAGTAAAAGCATTAGAATAACTAAAAGTAGGAGAGAAACATAAATTAAAGAAACATTGAACCTGGAATGAAAAAATAACCATAAACTAAGAGGAATCCTAATCCTAAAAACCTAAGAGAGAGGAGAAAACCTCTCTCTCTAGAAAACTACATCTAAAACCTAAAATTGTGAATATGAAAGTTGTATGAATTGTCTTTGAATGAATGCATTCCCCCACTTTATAGCCTCTAATCTATGTTTTCTGGGCCAAAAACTAGGTCAAAAACATCCCAGAATTCACCCCCAGTGATTTCTGGTACGTACAAGTCGCTGCAGAGCCACGCGTACGCGTCGTCCACGCGTTCGCGCGGATTGAGTTTTCGTCAGGTGACGCGTCCGCGTGCGCGTCGCCTATATTCGGGGCAGCTATAGCATATTATATACCATTATGAAGCCCCGGATGTTAGCTTTCCAATGCAATTGGAACCACCTCATTTGGACCTCTATAGCTCATGTTATGGTCGATTTAGTACCAGGAGGTCAGGCTGGACAGCTTTAGCAGTTCCTTCAGTTTCTTGTATTCCTTCCTCTTTTGCATGCTTCCTTTCCATCCTCTAAGCCATTCCTGCCCTATAAACCATGAAATCACTTAACACACATATCAAGGCATCGAATGGTAATAAGAGAGGATTAAAATTAGCAATTTAAAGGCCCATGAAACATGTTTTCAATCATAGAACAAAATCAGGAAGGAAAAATGTAAACTCATGCAAATCATATGAATAAGTGAGTAAAGAATTGATATAAACCACTCTATTGAGCATAAGATAAACCATAAAATAGTGGTTTATCAATGACCAGTGTCTTTTCCGATCTAATGGAGAATTGTCTGGAAGTCTTTTTGGATGACTTCAGTGTTTATGGAACTTCATTTGATTGTTGCTTGGAGAACTAGGCCAAGGTCTTAGCTAGATGTGTTGACACTAACCTTGTCTTGAATTTTAAAAAATGTCACTTTATGGTAAGACAAGGCATAATGTTAGGACATGTGGTATCTAGTGAAGGCATTTCTGTAGACCCGGCCAAGGTCGATGTTATCACCACTTTACCTCACCCCTCATCTGTGAGGGAGGTCCGCTCATTTTTGGGACATGCAGGATTCTATAGGCGCTTTATCAAAGATTTCAGCAAAATTGCTTTGCCATTGTCGCGCCTACTCTAACAGGATGTGGACTTTGAGTTTGACAATGCATGTATGAAAGTGTTTGAAGAGTTAAGTTCTCACCACGGCACCGATTGTGCGAGGCCCCAACTGGACGTTGCCATTGAAGATAATGTGCGATGCATCAAACCATGCTGTAGGTGCCGCGCTTGCACAGCGTGATGGTAAACTCCCTTATGTCATTGCTTACTCTTCTAAAACACTGGATGCAGCACAATCCAACTATACCACTACGGAAAAGGAACTCCTAGCTGTTGTTCATGCTTTAGATAAATTCAGATCTTATTTGCTAGGATCCAAGATAGTGGTATACACGGATCATGCAGCTTTAAAGTACTTATTGACAAAGAATGAGTCAAAACCTAGACTCATACGTTGGATGTTGCTTTTGCAAGAATTCGACATTGAGATTAGGGACCGAAGTGGGTCTCAAAACTTAGTTGCGGATCATTTAAGCCGCCTTGAGAATTTAAAATTTGACCCATTTCTGATCAATGACTCATTCCCATTGGATAGTTTGCATGCTGTGTCGGATAGCATTCCTTGGTTTGCCCCAATGGTGAACTACTTGGTTGCAAAAATCTTCCCTCCTGATGACAAGTCATCTTAGCCTATTTTAACTAGTCTTTTTCTTTTGTTTTCATTAGAATTATGCATTTTCTTGAGCTACAAGCAAGCCAATTAGGTAGATTTTCGTGTTTCCTTTGATTTAATCAACCATGTATGAATTCATGCTATTTCATGAGGTTTTATACTATAATTGTCACATACTATGAAAGAATGAATATCTCATGATTTTAAGCATAGCTTTGATGTGTTTGGTTGATTAATGATAGGTGAAGAAAGCTTGGAGAAAGGTTGAAGCAAGAAGGAATAGCTAGGAGTAAAGAGAAGACAATGGAATAAGTGAAATTGAACCAGGAAGCAAAAAGCTGGACCTAAAGTTAGCCTCAAACTTTTGCACAAACTTTTGGGTGAAAAGTTAGCCCCAATGTTAGCCCCTAACTTTTGGGCTAACGTTGGAACTTGAAAATCACTCCCTGGGTACCAAAAGTTTGCGCCAACGTTAGCCCCTAACTTTGAGACTAACGTTGACATGATGAAAATCACCACTGGGCACCAAAAGTTTGCGCCAACGTTAGCCCCTAACTTGGAGGCTAACGTTGGCACATGAAAACTACAAGGGGAGGAGCAAAAGTTTGCGCCAACGTTAGCCCCTAACTT
>NC_029791.2:63083118-63105734 GCF_000816755.2 Arachis ipaensis | reverse complement strand
GTTTGCGCCAACGTTAGCCCCCTAACTTGGTGGCTAACGTTGGCGCCACAAGCACACAAGGCAAGGCCAATGTTAGGGTCAAAGTTAGACCCCTAACATTGGCACCAACGTTCATATCAGCAAGTTTTGTGGGCTGCTATGAAAAGTTGGAGCCAAAGTTAGACCCCTAACTTTAGCTCCAACTTTTGGTCCAACTTTTGCAAAACTCCAACCCGATTCAATTGGTTCACTTTGGTTCTTCCCCAAACTTCAAGAGCAATCAACCAAGGCCTCTTTCAACCCAATCCCACCAAGAGCAAAGGCCCAACTCAAGGCTTGAAGATCATTTGAAGAAAGTGTATAAATAGGATAGAATTCAAGTTCTTCAGAGAGCTTTTCTTTTGAATTTTCATAATAGTTTTTGGAGAGCTTTGGATATTGAGTGATCTTTAATTTCTTTGTCTTGGGGAAGGAGAATTCACTTCTCTTCCTCTTCATTTTATTGCTTTCAATTTCAATTACAATTGTCTTGGATCTTGGGTTGGAGAATTGAAGAAATTCTATTTCAATCTCATCCTTGGATCTCTCTGTTTATTTACTGCAATTGAATTTCCGTTTCTGTTACTTGATTCTCATCTACTTTCTTTGCAATTTATAATTCCCTTGCAATTGTTCTTGTTGGATCTAGGAAGGCATTGAGATCTAGACTTGGTTTTCTAGTCTCTGGGTCCTGAGATCTGATTTCCCATTTCAATTCTCTGTTTATTGCTTTATATGTTCATTTACTTTTCTGTTTCGGATCCGAGTCAATCCCAATCCCCTTTTACTCTTCTGTTTAATGCAATTAAACTTTTCCTTGTTTAAATCCAAGCCCCAATCCCCTTTACATTTCAAGCCATTTACATTTCTTGCACTTTAAGATTCTGCAATTTACATTTCTTGCACTCTAAGTTTCTGCCATTTAATTTCTTGTTCTCTAAGATTCAGCAATTTAATTCCCTGTTATCTTTACTTCCATGCAATTTAAATTCTGCAAATCACAAAACACTCAACCAAATCTTGATTCGCTTGACTAAATTAACCACTAAGCTAAAATTGCTCAATCCTTCAATCCCTGTGGGATCGACCTCACTCCCGTGAGTTTTTATTACTTGATACGACCCGGTACACTTGCCGGTTAGATTTGTGTGTTTTGGGAGAAATTCGTTTTTCCACCAAAATACTCATCACTCTCATTCTTTAAATGACGTTATCCCGAGGAGGACACCTAAAGGCGAGCCGTAATGGCCTCATCTATGGCAAGCACCTCCGATTTTTTTCCACAGTTTATTTCTGTTTTTTTTTTTTATTTTACGTTGTGCTGACTCTCGTTCTTTAAACGACGCTATCCTGAGGAGGACACCTAAAGGCGAGCCGTAATGGCCTCATCTATGGCAAGCCCCTCCGATTTTTTTCCACAGTTTATTTCTGTTTTTTTTTTTTATTTTACGTTGTGCTGACTCTCGTTCTTTAAACGACGCTATCCTGAGGAGGAGACCTAAAGGCGAGCCGGAATGGCCTCATCTTTGGCAAGCTCCTCCGGTATTTTTCCACAGTTTTTTCCGTTTTTTTTCAGTTTTTTTTTGTTTTTTTTTTTACGTTGTGCTGACTCTCGTTCTTTAAACGACGCTATCCTGAGGAGGAGACCTAAAGGCGAGCCGGAATGGCCTCATCTTTGGCAAGCTCCTCCGGTATTTTTCCACAGTTTTTTCCGTTTTTTTTCAGTTTTTTTTTGTTTTTTTTTTTACGTTGTGCTGACTCTCGTTCTTTAAACGACGCTATCCTGAGGAGGAGACCTAAAGGCGAGCCGGAATGGCCTCATCTTTGGCAAGCTCCTCCGGTATTTTTCCACAGTTTTTTCCGTTTTTTTTCAGTTTTTTTTTGTTTTTTTTTTTACGTTGTGCTGACTCTCGTTCTTTAAACGACGCTATCCTGAGGAGGAGACCTAAAGGCGAGCCGGAATGGCCTCATCTTTGGCAAGCTCCTCCGGTATTTTTCCACAGTTTTTTCCGTTTTTTTTCAGTTTTTTTTTGTTTTTTTTTTTACGTTTTGCTGACTATCGTTCTTTAAATGACGTTATCCCGAGGAGGACACCTAAAGGCGAGCCGTAATAGCCTCATCTATGGCAAGCACCTCCGATTTTTTTCCACAGTTTATTTCCGTTATTTTTTTTTTATTTTACGTTGTGCTGACTCTCGTTCTTTAAACGACGCTATCCTGAGGACGACACCTAAAGGCGAGCCGTAATGGCCTCATCTTCGGCAAGCTCCTCCGGTTTTTTCCACAGTTTTTTTTTTCAATTTTTTTCCGAGTTTTTTTTTTATACGTTGTGCTGACTCTTGTTCTTTAAATGACGTTATCACGAGGAGGACCCCTAAAGGCGAGTCGTAATGGCCTCATCTTTGGCAAGCTCCTCCGGTATTTTTCCACAGTTTTTTCCGTTTTTTTCAGTTTTTTTTTGTTTTTTTTTTTACGTTGTGCTGACTATCGTTCTTTAAATGACGTTATCCCGAGGAGGACACCTAAAGGCAAGCCGTAATGGCGTCATATTTGGCAAGCTCCTTGATGAGTATTTTTGGAGGAAAAATAAATCTCTCCCAAAACACACAAAACTAACCGGCAAGTGTACCGGGTCGTATCAAGTAATAAAAACTCACGGGAGTGAGGTCGATCCCACAAGGATTGAAGGATTGAGCAATTTTAGCTTAGTGGTTAATTTAGTCAAGCGAATCAAGATTTGGTTGAGTGTTTTGTGATTTGCAGAAATTAAATTGCATGGAAGTAAAGAGAACAGAGAATTAAAGTGCTAAATCTTAAAGAACAAGAAATTAAATGGCAGAAACTTAGAATGCAAGAAATGTAAATTGCGGAATCTTAAAGTGCAAGAATGTAAACGGCTGGAATTGTAAAGGGAATTGGGGGCTTGGATTTGCAGAAATTAAACAAGGAAAAGTTGAATTGCATTAAACTGGAGAAGGAAAGGGAATTGGGATTGAAACGGATCTTTAAGCAGTAAAGTAAATGAACATTTAAAGGAAAGAAACAGAATGTAAATTGGGGATTTGGATCTCAGGACCCAGAGACTAGAAAACCAAGTCTAGATCTTAATGCCTTCCTAGATCCAACAAGATCAATTGCAAGGGAATTGTAAATTGCAAAGAGAATAGATGAAGAGCAATTAACCGGAAATGAAATTCAATTAACAGTAAAGAAACAGAGAGATCCAAGATTGAGATTGAAACATTAATCCAAGCAGATCCTAGTACAAAGACATCACAGGCATTTATTTCAAAGTTCAAGCTATTGGTGTCCAGCTTTATTTCTTTTTGTTTTTCTTTTGTTCTGCCACTTTTTGGCTATCTTTTTTTTTTCTTTCCTTCTTTTTGTTTTTCTTTCTAACCAAGGAATTTAATTCAATTGAGATTCATAGACAGTGGGCTACTCTTTATTAGAAGGGGATATCCTGGCTCTTTATTCACTAAAAGTGAGCTATTATGCAATCACACACATACCACCACTTACTTTTATTCCACTTCTATCCAACAGAAACCATTTTACTTCACATTCAAATTGTTCTTTTATTGAATTTAAAGATGCAGGGGACAACACATGCTTCTTGTCAAGTGAAAGTGAATACACAAGCATACACATAGACTAGTTTTACTTTTTCTAAGGGAAGTTTGAATCTGTTTGAACTAAATGAACACTTTATCAAGACATCAATCAAAAATATTTCCCAACAGTAAAGGTTAAGTATAGATACAACCTATTGGTGTGCATTTCTTTTGTTCCCCTTTCTGTTGTGCCCCCTTTTTGAGTCTTTATGCATGGGACCTTCAATTGGTGGTTAATTCCCACTTAATTCCTTGCTACTTCTTCTGATTCTAAAGAACCAACAGAGGATGAGAAGCAAGCAAAGGACGATGAAGCTAAGGAGCAAGTTGTGATGCCAAACAAAAGCACTGAGAAACTTAAAGAGAAGGACAACCAGCCATATAGCTCAAAGAAAGTAACTCAGGGACAGCAGCAAATAGGAAAGAGCATCACACCTCCACTGCCTTATCCCCAGAGGTTCATACTTGGGCAAAAGAAGAGAAATTTGCATCATGTCATATATTATGCAAGTAAAGTGTTGAATGAGGCCCAAAGAAATTAAACCACAACAGAAAAAGAGTTGCTAGCTGTAGTTTATGCATTTGATAAGTTTAGATCATATCTGATAGTATCCAAAGTTGTGGTTTACACTGATCATGCTGCACTTAAGTATTTGATGTCAAAGCAGGATGCTAAACCAAGACTCATCAGGTGGATACTGCTCCTACAAGAATTTGACATTGAGATAAGAGATAGGAAGGGGACTGAAAATCAGGTCGCTGATCATCTGTCGAGGCTACCACATGAAACAAGTCAAAAAACATCCCAGCCCATAAATGAAAGCTTCCCAGATGAGCACCTCCTGCAGATCCAGCAAGCACCTTGGTTTGCTGATATAGCAAATTACAAAGTGGGAAGAAAGATACCGCAAGAATTCTCTAAGCAACAAGTGAAGAAGTTGATCAACGAAGCAAGGAAATTTTCATGGGATGAACCCTTCTTATTCAAGAGATGCTCTGATGGAGTGATCAGAAGGTGTATTCCTGAAAGTGAAGTGAGAGACATCTTTTTCAATAAGAGTGTTGGATAACTGCTATGTATTGCAAGAAGCTAAGTTTGGTTTGCACACCAAAAACAATCGAAGGGAGAATGCAGGATGCTAAGTTTGGTGTTCCACCAAAACTTCATTTAAAATTACATTCTAACTTCCTGCACATTGCTAGTTCCAAGCAATCAAACAGATTATTCAAACAACTTAACTGTTTTTGTTTAGTCTCAATTTCATAACCTTTAGCAAGGACACAAAAGTTTGCCCAGAGTTAACCTGTTGAATCAAAAGAAGTAGCAAGGAATTAAGTCTGGGAGTTAACCACCAATTGAAGATACTATGCATCAAGACTCAAAAATGGGCACAGCAGAAAGAAGAATAAAAGAAATGCAAACCAATATGTTGTATCTATACTTAACTTTTGCTGTTGAGTAATACTTTTGATTGATGTCTTGTTAAAGTGTTCATTTAGTTCAAACAGATTCAAATTTCTTTTAAAATAAGTAGGCTAGTTTTTGTGTAAACGTTGGCACATGAAAATCACCCCTGGGCACCAAAAGTTTGCGCCAACGTTAGCCCCTAACTTTGAGGCTAACGTTGACATAATGAAAATTACCCCTGGGCACCAAAAGTTTGCGCCAACGTTAGCCCCTAGCTTGGAGGCTAACGTTGGCACATGAAAACTACAAGGGGAGGAGCAAAAGTTTGCGCCAACGTTAGCCCCTAACTTTGAGGCTTTACATTTCTTGCACTTTAAGTTTCCGAAATTTATATTTCTTGCACTCTAAGTTTCTGCCATTTAATTTCTTGTTCTTTAAGATTCAGCAATTTAATTTCCTGCTCTCTTTAATTCCATGCAATTTAATTTCTGCAAATCACAAAACACTCAACTAAATCTTGATTCGCTTGACTAAATTAACCACTAAGTTAAAATTGCTCAATCCTTCAATCCCTGTGGGATCGACCTCACTCCCGTGAGTTTTTATTACTTGATACGACCCGGTACACTTGCCGGTTAGATTTGTGTGTTTTGGGAGAAATTCATTGTTCCACCAAAATGCTCATCACCTCTCAACTTTTCTAAGAACCAAAGGGACAAGTTGAGGAGTGACTCCAAATACTATATTTGGGATGACCCTCACTTGTGGAAGAGGGGCGTGGACCAAGTAATTCGAAGATGTGTGCCAGAATCTGAAATTCAACCTATTCTTGAAGCTTGCCATTCGTCCAAATGTGGTGGCCACTTTGGCCTACAAAGGACAGCTAAAAAGGTGTTGGATGGTGGCCAACCTTATTCAAGGATGCTAACCAGTTCTGTGTGTCTTACCATCAGTGTCAGAAGTCGGGAAAACGTCCGAAAGGGATGAGATGCCTCAGCAACATATGTTGTTCTGTGAGATATTTGATGTATGGGGCATTAACTTTATGGGACCGTTTCCCAACTCAAGTGGGTATCTATATATTCTGTTAGCGGTTGACTACGTGTCAAAGTGGGTAGAAGCAATACCTACCCACCTTGACGATGCCAATACCGTCATTTCTTTTATTAGAAATCACATTGTATGCCGTTATGGGTCGCTACGAGCAATCGTGAGCGACCAAGGATCCCACTTTTGTAACAGGAAAGTAGAGGCACTGCTCAAGCGCTATGGGTATTGCATAAGGTTGCCACTACTTATCACCCACAGACCAACGGGCAAGCAAAAGTGTCCAACCACGAGATTAAGAGAATCTTGGAGAAAGTGGTAAATCCACAAAGAAAAGATTGGAGCTTCCGGCTAGGAGATGCACTCTGGGCGTATAGGATGGCCTACAAGACTCCGTTAGGGATGAGTCTCTCCCGGATCATTTATGGTAAGGCATGCCACCTTCCAGTGGAAATCGAGCATAAAGCCTATTGGTTGGTAAATCAGTGCAACATGGATCCAACCAAGGCGGGAGTGGCCAGGAAATTACAGCTAAAGGAGCTCGAGTGTTTGAGGAACGAAGCGTATGAGAATGCCCGAATTTACAAGGAAAAGAATAAAGCATTTCATGATCATCACATCTGTAAGAAGGATTTTGAAGAAGGTGGTGAGGTTCTCCTCTACAATTTGAGGCTTAGATTCATGCCTGGAAAACTCCGTTCTAGATGGGAAGGACCCTTCAAGGTGAAGGAGATAAAGCCCTATGGACTAGTGGAATTGTTTGATCCTAAAAGTGAAGCAACTTTTAAGGTGAATAGACATAGAGTGAAGAAATACCATGGCTACAAGCTCCCAAAAGAGCTAGAGGTGTTCCTACTAACGGATGCACCTAGAGGAAGAGAAGTGGTGCACGAAATTACAATCACACTTTTGCAACTCCGCACAACTAACCAGCAAGTGCACTGGGTCATCCAAGTAATACCTTACGTGAGTAAGGGTCGATCCCACGGAGATTGTCGGCTTGAAGCAAGCTATGGTTATCTTGTAACTCTTAATCAGGATATTAATAATTCTCAGATTTAATTGTAAAAAGTAAAAGAACATGAAATAAATACTTGTTATGCAGTAATGAAGAACAGGTTGAGGCTTTGGAGATGCTTTGTCTTCTGAATCTCTGCTTTCCTACTATCTTCTTCTTCAAGCACGCAAGGCTCCTTCCATGGCAAGCTTTATGTTGGGCATCACCGTTGTCAATGGCTACTTTTCGTCCTCTCAGTAAAAATGTTCCAAATGCGCTGTCACCGCACGGCTAATCATCTGTCGGTTCTTGATCATGTCGGAATAGGATCCATTGATCCTTTTGCATCTGTCACTACGCCCAACACTCCCGAGTTTGAAGCTCATCACAGTCATCCCTTCCCAGATCCTACTTAGAATACCACAGACAAGGTTTAGACGTTCCAGATCTTAGGAATGGCCGCCAATAATTCTAGCTTATACCACGAAGACTCTGATCTGAATCATGAGGCTAAGAGATATGCATTCAATCTAAGGTAGAACGGAGGTGGTTATCAGGCACGCGTTCATAGGTAAGAATGATGATGAGTGTCACGGATCATCACATTCATCAAGTTGAAGTGCGAATGAATATCTTAGAATAGAAGCAAGCGTGATAGAATGGAAAACAGTAGTAATTGCATTAATTCATGAAGAACATCAGAGCTCCTCACCCCCAACAATGGGGTTTAAAGACTCATGCCATAGAGAATACAATATGAAACGTGTAAAGTGTCATGAGGTACAAGATGAATCACTAAAAGTCATTTTAATAGTAAACTGGTGACCTAGGGTTACAGAAAATGAGTAAGCTAGGGTGTTTAGTGTAAAAATCCACTTCCGGGGCCCACTTGGTGTGTGCTTGGGCTGAGCATTGAAGCTTTCATGTGTAGAGACTTTTCTTGGAGTTAAACGCTAGCTTTTGTGCCAGTCTGGGCGTTTAACTCCAGTTTTTATGCCAGTTATGGCGTTAAACGCCAGAATTCTTGAGCTGACTTGGAACGCCTGTTTGAGCCATCAAATCTCGGGGAAAGTATGGACTATTATATATTGCTGGAAAGCTCAGGGTGTCTACTTTCCAACGAAATTGAGAGCGCACCAATTGGGCTTCTGTAGCTCCAGAAAATCCACTTTGAGTGCAGGGAGGTCAGAATCCAACAGCATCTGCAGCCCTTTTTCAGCCTCTGAATCAGATTTTTGCTCAGGTCCCTCAATTTCAGCCAGAAAATACCTGAAATCACAGAAAAACACACAAACTCATAGTAAAATCTAGAAAAGTGAATTTTAAATAAAGCTAATAAAAATATAATAAAAACTAATTAAAATATACTAAAAACATACTAAAAACAATGCCAAAAAGCGTATAAATTATCCGCTCATCACAACACCAAACTTAAATTATTGCTTATCCCCAAGCAACTGAAAATCATATAGGATAAAAAGAATAGAATATACAATGAATTCCAAAAATATCTATGAAGATCAGTATTAATTAGATGAGCGGGGCTTTTAGCTTTTTGCTTCTGAACAGTTTTGGCATCCCCCTTTATCCTTTGAAGTTAAGAATGATTGGCTTCTATAGGAACTCAGAATCCAGATAGTGTTATTGATTCTCCTAGTTAAGTATGCTGATTCTTGAACACAGCTACTTTACGAGTCTTGGCCGTGACCCAAAGCATTTTGTTTTCCAGTATTACCACCGGATACATAAATGCCACAGACATATAACTGGGTGAACCTTTTCAGATTGTGACTCAGCTTTGCTAGAGTCCCCAATTAGAGGTGTCCAGAGCTCTTAAGCACACTCTTTTTGCTTTTGGACCACGACTTTAACTGCTTAGTCTCAAGTCTTCACTTGACACCTTCACGCCACAAGCACATGGTTAGGGACAGCTTGGTTTAGCCGCTTAGGCCAGGATTTTATTCCTGTGGGCCCTCCTATCCACTGATGCTCGAAGCCTTGGATCCTTTTTATTACCCTTGCCTTTTGGTTTAAAGGGCTATTTGCTTTTTCTGCTTGCTCTTTTTTTTTCGCATATCATCCTCTCTTTTTTTTTCTATTCACTGCTTTTTCTTGCTTCAAGAATCAATTTTATGATTTTTCAGATTATCAATAACATTTCTCCTTTTCCATCATTCTTTCAAGAGCCAATAATTTTAACATTCATAAACATCAAATTCAAACATATGCATTGTTCAAGCATTCATTCAGAAAACAAGAGTATTGCCACCACATCAAAATAATTAAACTGTTTTAAAATTTGAAATTCATGTACTTCTTTTTCTTTTTCAATTAAAAACACTTTTTATTTAAGAAGGTGATAGATTCATGGGACATTCATAGATTTAATACATAAACTTTAAATTTTATTAATCATGGAATGACAATAAGACTCAAAATAAATATAGGAGCAAACCAATAATAATAGAAGGCAGAAAATAAAAAAACAGAAAAATAAATTACTCTTAAAATAGACTCTTAATAATAAAGGTTATCACAGAGTTAGGACTCAACAACCTTGATTTTGAGAAGCGGATGCTCCCTCAATCTATGGGGTGATTGGTCCTTCAAGGGAGAGCTTCTGGCGCTTCAGCTCCTTTAGCTCTCGCCCCTGCTTCTCCTGTTCCTTCAGCAGTTTGCAGAGCATGCAATTTTGATTCTGCTGTTCTTCCTTAAGTTGTTCCATAGCTTCTTGCAGCTTGGTAACAGATGCTTCTAGGCGGGTCCAGTAGTCAATTTCAGGAATTTCTGGGAGGAACTCCTGCACCCTCCAGGGAGGCATATGTCCTCTAGAACTTGATCCAACCCCTTATATACTCTCACCATTCTCTTATTAAAGGATTATGGGTCATCTTGTAGTTGAGGCAATTTGAAGACCTCTCTTATTTTGTCTAGATGGAAGTAAATAAGCCTCTCTGACCATGGTTCGGTAGGTATGAAAGGCGGTTCCAGTTATTCTCTGCTTATCTGTTAGCCACAGATTTAAGTAGAATTCCTGAACCATGTTTCTTCCAACCTTTGTTTCAGGATTAGCTAGAATTTTCCATCCTCTGTTTCAAATTTGCTCTTGGATCTCCGGATATTCATCTTCTTTTAGATTGAATTTAACTTCCGGGATCACTGACCTCAGGCCCATTATTTTGTGGTAATTGTCTGCATGTTCTTTGGTTAGGAACCTCTCTTGATTCCAAAGACTCTTTGGAGTATTCTCTTTCTTGCCTCTTGATTTGGTTTGTTTTCCCTTAGGTGCCATGATCTTGATGGGTCTTAGCTCAGTGATCACGGAAAAATACACCAAACTTAGAGGTTTGCTTGCCCTCAAGCAAAAGAAAGGAAAGAGGTGAGAGAGGAGAAGAGGAAAATTCAAATGGTGGAGAGGAGGGGATGGCCGAATGTATATTTATAGGAGGAGGGGAGGGATTTCGAAAAATTTGAAAGAGATATGACATAGAGATATGATTGATGGAAGAAAATAAAATCATGATATGAAAAAGATGAGATTTGTAATTGAAAAAGATATAAAGATGTTAAATCTGAAAATTTGGTTATGCATCTAAGAATTAAGAGATGATATGATGAGTTGAAAAAGATTTGGAAAGAAATTAAGAAGATAATTGAGTTTTTAAAGAAGATTTGGGAAAGATTTGAAAGAAAATTGAAAAGAGATTTAGAAAATGTTTGAATTTTTGAAAATTGAGGGTGAATGATGAAAGTTTGAAACATGTTTATGCAGAAAATTATGAATCAAAACATGAAAATTTGAAAAGATTTGAAGTTGGAAACAAAATCTCCTCTCCCTACCTTTCTGGCGTTAAACGCCCAGAATGGTATCCATTCTGGCGTTTAACGCCCAATTGTTGGCCATTATGGGCGTTTAATGCCCAGCCAGGTACCCTGGCTGGCGTTAAACGCCAGAAACTCCTTTATCACTGGGCGTTTTGCTGAACGCCTAGGATGCTGCAATTCTGGCGTTTAACGCCCAAAATGCCCTTTACTGGCGTTTTCTTGTCAGCAAGCTCCTTTTCTCTGCTTTTTGCACTGAATCCTTCTGTAACTCTGTGAATTCCTTCAGTTTTGGTGATTAACCTTTGAAGAAAAATGTATATCAAACTTCTACAAGTATTAATTAAAACAAATAACTTGCTAATGGCTGGGTTGCCTCCCAGCAAGCGCTTCTTTATTGTCTTTAGCTGGACCTTTACTGAGCTTCATTCAAGCCTCAGTTTTGAGCATTCTTGCTCAAAATTTCTTTCAAGATAATGTTTGATTCTCTGTCCATTAACAATGAACCTTTTGTCAGAATCAATATCTTGAAGCTCAACATAACCATATGGTGACACTCCTGTGATAACATATGGTCCACTCCACTGGGATTTTAATTTCCCGGGGAATAATATGAGCCTAGAGTTGAACAGCAAAACTTTTTGTCCTAGCTCAAAGACTCTGGATGATAATTTCTTGTCATGCCACTTTTTTGCTTTTTCCTTATAAATTTTTGCATTTTCAAAAGCATTGAGTCTGAACTCCTCTAGCTCATTTAGCTGGAGCAATCTTTTCTCACCAACTAACTTAGCATCCATGTTTAGGAATCGAGTTGCCCAGTAGGCTTTATGTTCCAGTTCTACGGGCAGATGACAGGCCTTGCCATACACAAGCTGGTATGGAGAGGTTCCTATAGGAGTCTTGAATGCTGTTCTGTATGCCCACAGAGCATCATCCAAGCTCTTTGCCTAATCCTTTCTACGGGCAATTACAGTCCATTCCAGGATTCTCTTTAGTTCTCTGTTAGAGACTTCAGCCTGCCCATTTACCTGTGGATGATACAGAGTTGCTACTTTGTGGCTAATTCCATATCGAACCATAGCAGAGTAAAGCTGTTTATTGCAGAAATGGGTGCCCCCATCACTGATTAGTACTCTGGGAACACCAAATCTGCTGAAAATATGTTTCTGGAGGAACTTCAGCACAATTTTGGTATCATTAGTGGGTGTGGCAATTGCCTCCACACATTTAGATACGTAGTCTACTGCCACCAGAATGTAAGTGTTTTAGTATGATGGTGGGAAAGGACCCATGAAGTCAATACCCCATACATCAAACAACTCAATCTCTAAGATCCCTTGTTGAGGCATGGCATAACCATGAGGCAAGTTACCAGCTCTTTGGCAACTGTCATAGTTACGCACAAACTCTCGGGCATCTCTATAGAGAGTAGGCCAATAGAAGCCACATTAGAGGACTTTAGTGGTTGTTCGCTTACTTTCGAAATGTTCTCCATACTGTGATCCATGGCAATGCCACAGGATCTTCTGTGCCTCCTCTCTAGGGACGCATCTGCGGATCATTTCGTCTGCGCATCTCTTAAAGAGATATGGTTCATCCCATAAGTAGTACTTTGCATCAGAAATTAGTTTTTTCTTTTGCACCCTGCTGTACTCCTGGGGTATGAACCTCACAACTTTATAATTTGCAATGTCTGCAAACCTTGGTGCTTCCTGAATGGCAAAGAGTTGCTCATCCGAAAAGGTTTCAGAGATCTCAGTAGACGGGAGGGATGCCCCAGCTACTGGTTCTATCCGGGACAGGTGATCAGCTACCTGGTTCTCTGTCCCTTTTCTGTCTCTTATTTCTATATCAAACTCTTGCAGAAGCAACACCCATCTTATGAGCCTGGGTTTTGAATCCTGCTTTGTGAGTAGATATTTAAGAGCAGCATGGTCAGTGTACAAAATCACTTTTGATCCTACTAAATAGGATCTAAATTTGTCAATGGCATAAACCACTGCAAGTAACTCCTTTTCTGTGGTTGTGTAATTCTTCTGTGCGTCATTTAGAACATGACTGGCATAGTAAATGACGTGCAGAAGCTTGTTATGCCTTTGTCCTAACACTGCACCAATGGCATGGTCACTGGCATCACACATTAATTCGAATGGTAATGTCCAGTCAGGTGCAGAGATGACTGGTGCTGTGACCAGCTTGGCTTTCAGGGTCTAAAATGCCTACAAACACTCTGTGTCAAACACAAATAGCGTGTTAGTATCTAGCAGGTTGCTTAGAGGTTTTGCAATTTTTGAAAAATCCTTTATGAACCTCCTATAGAATCCTACATGCCCTAGAAAGCTTCTGATTGCCTTAACATTGGCTGGTGGTGGTAATTTCTCAATTACCTCTACCTTGGCTTGATCCACCTCTATCCCCTTGCTTGAAATTTTGTGCCCAAGGACAATTCCTTCAGTCACCATAAAGTGACATTTTTCCCATTTTAAGACCAGGTTAGTCTCTTGGCACCTTTTAAGGACAAGTGCTAGATGATCAAGACAGGAGCTGAATGAGTCTCCAAATACTGAGAAGTCATCCATGAAGACTTCCAGGAACTTCTCTACCATATTAGAGAAGATAGAGAGCATGCACCTCTGAAAGGTTGCAGGTGCATTGCATAAACCAAAATGCATTCTTCTGTAAGCAAATACTCTAGATGGACATGTGAATGCTGTTTTCTCTTGGTCTTGAGGATCCACTGTAATTTGGTTGTAGCCTGAATAGCCATCCAAAAAGCAGTAGTATTCATGGCCTGCTAGTCTCTCTAGCATCTGGTCTATGAATGGTAAAGGAAAATGATCCTTTCTGGTGGCTGTATTGAGCCTTCTGTAGTCAATACACATATGCCACCCTGTAACTGTTCTTGTGGGAACCAGTTCATTCTTTTCATTAAGAACCACTGTCATGCCTCCCTTCTTAGGGACAACTTGGACAGGGCTCACTCAGGGACTATCAGAAATAGGATAAATAATCCCAACCTCTAGTAACTTAGTGACCTCTTTCTGCACCACATCCTTCATGGCTGGATTTAGCCGCCTCTGTGGTTGAACCACTGGCTTGGCATCGTCCTCTAATAGGATTTTGTGCATGCATCTTGTTGGGCTAATGCCCTTAAGGTCACTTATGGACCACCCAAGAGCTGTCTTGTGTATCCTTAGCACTTGAATTAGTGCTTTCTCTTCCTGTGGTTTTAAAGCAGAGCTTATGATCACTGGAAAAGTGTCACCCTCTCCCAGAAATACATATTTCAGGGATGGTGGTAGTGGTTTGAGCTCTGGTTTAGGAGGTTTCTCCTCTTCCTGAGGGTTTTTTAGAGGTTCTTTTATTTCCTCTGGTTCCTCCAAATCAGGCTAAACATCTTTAAAGATGTCCTCTAGCTCTGACTCAAGACTCTCAGTCATATTGATCTCTTCCACCAAAGAGTCAATAATATCAGTGCTCATGCAGTCATTTACTGTGTCTGGATGCTGCATAGCTTTGACAGCATTTAACTTGAACTCATCCTCATTGACTCTTAGGGTCACTTCCCCTTTTTGTACATCAATAAGAGTTCGTCCAGTTGCTAGGAAAGGTCTTCCTAGAATGAGAGTTGCACTCTTTTGCTCCTCCATTTCCAGCACTACAAAGTCAGTGGAAAAGGCAAATGGCCCAACCTTGACAATCATGTCCTCAATGATGCCTGATGGATATTTAATGGAGCCATCAGCAAGTTGAAGACATATCCGGGTTGGTTTGATTTCTTCAGTCAACCCAAGCTTTCTGATAGTGGATGCAGGTATTAGGTTGATACTTGCTGCAAGGTCACATAGAGCTGTCTTGGTGCAAGCACCCTCTAGTGTGCATGGTATCATAAAGCTTCCTGGATCTTGAAGCTTTTCTGGTAAGCTTTTTAGAATGACTGCACTGCATTCTTCAGTGAGAAACGCTCTTTCAGTTTCTCTCCAATCCTTCTTATAACTTAAGATCTCTTTCATGAACTTAGCATAAGAGGGTATTTGCTCAAGTGCCTCTGCAAACGGGATCTTTATTTCAAGAGTCCTGAGATAGTCTGCAAAGCGGGAAAATTGTTTATCCTGTTCCGCTTGGCGGAGCTTCTGAGGATAAGGCATCTTGGCTTTATATTCTTCAACCTTAGTTGCTGCAGGTTTATTCCCTACAGAAGTGGTTGGAGAAGCCTTCTTAGTGGGGTTACTATCAGCACTTGCAGGTGTCTGATTCCTCATTGGCATTTGAACGCCAGGATTGGGTGCTGGATGGGCGTTTAACGCCAGCTTCCCACCCTTTTCTGGTGTTTGAACGCCGGAACTGGGCAAGGAATGGGCGTTTAACGCCAACTTTTCCCCCTTTTCTGGCGTTTGGACGCCAGAGTTATTCCTCTCTGGGCTCTTGATGTCCTTAGAGGGATCTTGGGTAGTGGTTTGGTCATCCTCTGTCATTTGTTCCTTTCTTGACTTTTTGCTATTTTGAGCTGAGTTATTCAATGTCTTCCCGCTCCTTAGTTGGACAGCTTGGCATTCTTCTGTTATCTGTTTAGATAGCTGCTGTCTTGTCTGATTCAATTGTGCTTCTATATTCTTGTTAGCATTTTTAGTATCTTGGAGCATCTCTTTGAATTCTACTAATTGTTTTGTCATAAAGAGTAATTGCTGATTAAGTTCAACAATCTGTTCTTGAGGATTGGGATCAGTAGTTACTGTCATAGCCTCTTCTTTTATGGAGGACTCACTGTTTGAGTACAGATGTTGATTTCTAGCAACTGTATCTATGAGCTCTTGAGCTTCTTCAATTATTTTTCTCATGTGTATAGATCCACCAGCTGAGTGGTCTAGAGACATCTAAGCTTTTTCTGTAAGCCCATAGTAGAAGATGTCTAACTGTACCCACTCTGAAAACATTTTAGAGGGGCATTTCCTTAGCATCCCTCTATACCTCTCCCAGGCATTATAAAGGGATTCATGATCCTCTTGTTTAAAGCCTTGGATGTCCAGCCTTAGCTGTGTCATCCTTTTTGGAGGGTAAAATTGATTCAGGAATTTGTCTGATAACTGTCTCCATGTTTTTATGCTTGCTGTGGGTTGGTTATTTAACCACCTCTTAGCTTGATCTTTTATAGCAAATGGAAATAGTAATAATCTGTAGACATCCTAATCCACTTCTTTATCACGTACTATGTCAGCAATTTGTAAGAACTGTGCCAGAAACTCAGTAAGTTTTTCCTGTGGAAGACCGAAATACTGGCAATTTTGCTGCACCATGATAATGAGCTGAGGATTTAGGTCAAAACTACTTGCTTTGATGGGAGGTATACAGATGCTACTCCCATATGCAGCTGTAATGGGGTTAGCATATGACCCTATAGTCCTTCTGGACTGTTCATTTCCACTTATGTCCATGATGGAGAAAAGGGAATTGATATGAATTGCAAATAAATTATATTTTTATTTTTTTATTTAATTAAAATTGACCAAAATTAAAATAGAATAAAATAAAATAAATAGAAAATAAAATAAAATAAAATAAAATATAAAAAAAATAAAATAAAATAAAAGCAAATTGAAGACTAAATTAATTAATTAATTAAAAAGATTTTGGAAATTAGCAATCAAAAAGATATGATTGAAAATTATTTTGAAAAAGATACGATTGAGAAGATATGATTGCAAATTAAAAAAAGAATATGATTGAAAAGATATGATTGAAGAAGTTAAAAAGATTTGATTTTTGAAAAAGATTTGAAAAGATCAATTTTTGAAATTAGAATTTTGACTTGACTAAAAAAAGATATGATTTTGAAAATCTTTGACTAATTTAATGCAAAATTTCGAAATTTATGAGTAAAATAAGGAAAAGATATTTTTTTTATTTTTGAATTTTAATGAGGAAAGAGAAAAACAACAAAATGACACTAATCTTAGAAATTTTAGATCAAAACAAAGAGAACAAACAAGAAAACTTTGCACCTCAAGATGAACACCAAGAACACTTTGAAGATCAAGATGAACACCAAGAACAAATTTTTGAAAAATTTTTAAGTGAATAAAAGCACAAAAACACCAAACATAGAATTTTTAAAGATCAAGAAACAACTAAGAACATGCAAATTTGAAAAAAAAATTGAAAGAAAATAAAAGCATGCAATTGACACCAAACTTAAAATATGAAACCAAACTCAAATAAAAGACTTTAAACCAACAAAAATAAAATATTCCTAATCTAAGCAACAAGATAAACCGTTAGTTGTCCAAACTCGAACAATCCCTGGCAACGGCGCCAAAAACTTGGTGCACGAAATTACAATCACACTTTTGCAACTCCGCACAACTAACCAGCAAGTGCACTGGGTCGTCCAAGTAATACCTTACGTGAGTAAGGGTCAATCCCATGGAGATTGTTGGCTTGAAGCAAGCTATGGTTATCTTGTAACTCTTAGTCAGGATATCAATAATTCTCAGATTTAATTGTAAAAAGTAAAAGAACATGAAATAAATACTTGTTATGCAGTAATGAAGAACAGGTTGAGGCTTTGGAGATGCTTTGTCTTCTGAATCTCTGCTTTCCTACTATCTTCTTCTTCATGCACGCAAGGCTCCTTCCATGGCAAGCTTTATATTGGGCATCACCGTTGTCAATGGCTACTTCTCGTCCTCTCAGTGAAAATGTTCCAAATGTGCTGTCACCGCACGGCTAATCATCTGTCGGTTCTCGATCATGAGGATCCATTGATCCTTTTGCGTCTGTCACTACGCCCAACACTCGTGAGTTTGAAGCTCGTCACAGTCATCCCTTCCCAGATCCTACTCAAAATACCACAGACAAGGTTTAGACGTTCCGGATCTCAGGAATGGCCGCCAATAATTCTAGCTTATACCACGAAGACTCTGATCTGAATCATGAGGCTAAGAGATATGCACTCCATCTAAGGTAGAACGGAGGTGGTTGTCAGGCACGCGTTCATGGGTGAAAATGATGATGAGTGTCATGGATCATCACATTCATCAGGTTGAAGTGTGAATGAATATCTTAGAATAGAAGCAAGCGTGATAGAATGAAAAACAGTAGTAATTACATTAATTCATGAAGAACAGCAGAGCTCCTCACCCCCAACAATGGGTTTAGAGACTCATGCCGTAGAGAATACAATATGAAATGTTTAAAGTGTCATGAGGTACAAGATGAATCACTAAAAGTCGTTTTTATAGTAAACTGGTGACCTAGGGTTACAGAAAATGAGTAAGCTAGGGTGTTTAGTGTAAAAATCCACTTCCGGGGCCCACTTGGTGTGTGCTTGGGCTGAGCATTGAAGCTTTCATATGTAGAGACTTTTCTTGGAGTTAAACGCCAGCTTTTGTGCCAGTCTGGGCGTTTAACTCCAGTTTTTATGTCAGTTCTGGCGTTAAACGCCAGAATTCTTGAGCTGACTTAGAACGCCTGTTTGGGCCATCAAATCTCGGGAAAAGTATAAACTATTATATATTTCTGGAAAGCCCAAGATGTCTACTTTCCAACGCAATTAAGAGAGCACCAATTGGGCTTCTGTAGCTCCAGAAAATCTACTTTGAGTGTAGGGAGGTCAGAATCCAACAGCATCTGCAGTCCTTTTTCAGCCTCTGAATCAGATTTTTGTTCAGGTCCCTCAATTTCAGCCAGAAAATACCTGAAATCATGAAAAAACACACAAACTCATAGTAAAGTCCAGAAAAGTGAATTTTAAATAAAAACTAATAAAAATATAATAAAAACTAATTAAAATATACTAAAAACATACTAAAAATAATGGCAAAAAGCGTATAAATTATCCGCTCATCAAGAAGCTTGAGCGACTGAGTGTCCAACTTAAGGACGTTAAAGAAAAAAGCTTGGTGGTAGGCACCCCACCGTGGTAATATCTTCCTTGTGTATACCGTTTTGTTTTTAGCTTTAGATTCTTGTGAATTTTGTGACTTCTTGATGTTGTTGATTTCTTAGGAATGCTAGTTTTATTGTTCTTGTTGGATAACTAGGATATTTAGATAGATTTCATCATTTTGGTATGGATGAATTGTTGAAGTAGAGAGAATGCTATGTTTTGAATAGTGCATGAATTTGTGAAGTGTTCTCTTGACTACTAGCTTAAACACCTGCCAAGAATGTGTTAGAATAGCCCTCTCTATGTTTTGTTTAAAAAAAAGGAGAAAAAGGGCACCCGCGCGCGAGCGTACTGTGCGCGCACGCGCTGGTGGTGCGATTCTTACTCCTGGGCCAAAAACTTGAGAGTCATGCCCACTTTGTGCCCGATTCATGCTAGGCACCCACGCGCCAGCATGCATGCCGCCTGTGCACCCCTTGCAACTTGGCCATCGACGCGCAAGCGCACTGTGCGCGCGAGCGCCGATGGTGTAATATGAACTCCCTGGTACAAAAACCAGAGAGTTGTGCCATACTTGTGCCTAGTCTATACCCACACCGACGCGTCCGTGCACCACGTGCATCTGCGCTAGTCGCCATTTCCATCAGGCACGCATCCGCGCACTGTGCGCGTCCGTGCGCCAGTGCTGCATGCTAACTCTGGTACAAGAAAACCGAGAGTTGGGCCAACTTTGTGCCAATTCTATGCCAGGGGCCCAACTGTATTCACACGTATGCGCCAACGACGCGTACGCGTCCCTCGCTCCACCTTCACCGACGCGCTAGCGCACCCTGCGCGCGTGCGTCGGTCGTGCGAACCAGTTTCAAAGCTGGCGCGCCCTATTCTGTCCCTCTCCCACCCTCTTTCCTATTTCCTTCTTTTTCCTTCTCCATCACTTCTCTTCTTTTCTTTCTCTTCCACAATCTACCACCACCGTCTCCGGCCACTCACTGGCAACCGCCACCACTTCCGGTGGCCCTACATCTCTTCTCTCTCTTCCTTTTTCATCTTCACAAAAGAAAACTCCACCTTGTTCTTTTACACTTCTCAAGGTTCTACTTCTTCTACATCACTTCTTTTACTTTCTTTGCATATCCTCCTTTTCTAGTTAGATGTTTCTTGTTAATTCACTTATTTTCTCTTTTAGTTGCATGCTTATACTACTTACTTTTTGTTTATTTACTTTTTCCTTCTTCTTGCTTTTCCATGGATGTTGAATTTGAGTTTTCATTTGTTTTAATAGATCTCCTTGATTATTTTTCATTATCTTTGCCAATGAATGATGTTGTGTCATGATTAATATTTCATTTTGGGCTTCTAATTGGTTGAGTATCTCATAATTGCTCATTGCTTGATAACTGCACGCCAAGTGTTCGAGGAAATGCACATATGCCATTTTGGTTTATTCTAGTCATATATCTTCAATTTGGTGCTTCCTCCTCCTTCACTTGCTCTCTTCTAAGTGCATTGAATCCACTTTGCTTATTACTTGCTAATTACATACTCATTGAACATGACTTGCTCTTTGTTATGGATGCTTGAGATTATTCTTCTCATGCCATATTGCATGCTTCACTCCCTCTTGCATCCCATGCCAAGTATTGTGATCCATGTCTCTCTGATTACTTTGTTGCAATATTTCTTTTGGGCTCTATCTTTCACTTGCATATTTTTGTTGAGATGATTCTTTGGGTTTAATGCTTTCCTTTTTCCCTTCCTTTTTCAGGATGGCCACCAAGAAAGGCAAGGAGAAAGCTTCAAGGAAACTGGCCGCAAAAAGGGCACCCCAAAGGTCAAACTCTAAGGCGCACTATTCATTAGGAGCCAAACCCCTATCTAAGAAGGTGAAGGCACCCGCTCCTATTGATGAAAATGAGAAGAGCAAACCGGCAAAGGATTCTTCAAGGTTCCCCAACCGCTTCTGTGAACTTGTGTTCCCCACCATGGTTGAGAGGAACTATCATGTTGAGCATTTACTCGCCCCGCCGGACAAGGTTGCTCCTTGTATTCTACCCAGCATTGAACGGCGAGGATGGGAGTTTCTTTTGAGAAAACCACAAGAGGTCAACCTCTCATGAGTGGTTGAGTTCTACACTAACTACCATCTTCCCTCACTTCAATCGGTATACGTGCGCCGGAAGCAAGTCTCAGTTTCAGAAGAGGCTATTCAGCATGTGCTTAATGTCTTACCAGTACCAAGTGACATGGATGGCTACCAAGAGGTCTTACGTCAGCGAGAAAAGTTTGGGTTTGATTGGGACTCGATCCTCCGAGTCATTGATGAATCAGAGATATTTTGGACCCATGGTCGACTCCGGATGAGGCCCAAGTGCATTGACGCACGTTTCCTCACTGTAGAAGCTAGAGCTTGGGCCCAGATCCTATCCCACTATGTGTTATCTAGCACCCACAAGTCGTCCTTCACAGCAGATCTCGCCTTACTTGTTTAGTGTGTTCTCACAGAAAGACCGGTGAACATTCCACTTCTTATCAAGCAAGCGATGGGTCAAGTCCACGCCCGGTGTAATTTGCCATTTCCAGCATTGGTATCTAATTTAGTGGCTGCTGCGGGTGTTCCTTGGGAAGACATGGGTACGAAGGCTATAATTTTGGCTAAGGGCGATGTGGTACCAAGCGGAAAATACTTACATCTTCCCATGAACAACCCAAGCCTTGACATAGCCCTTCCATCTACTATTCTTTCCACCTCATCGTCACAACCACGACAAAGTTCCACCCATCAAAGGATAGAAGATCTACACCGGAAGATTGATAGATATGAGCGGCGCAACCAACGCCGATACACTTACATCAAGAAGCTTCTGCGTTGTGTTACCCCTAGCATGGAGGAACCCAAAATATTCACGTCCACCTCAAACCCAGGTGATGGGAGCTCTGATGAAGGGGATAGTGAAGGTTCTGGTCCCGACCGTCCTTTGCGCATTGTTGGTAGCACGGAGGACCGTGCTAAATTCTAAAGTGTGGGGAGGTCGTTTGACCGATCTCCATGGGTAACAATCTCTTCCTTTCAACACCCATGGATTTACCTTTTGCTTAGTAGTTAGTACATTGCATGTGTAGTTAGTCTTGCTTGTAAATACCCCTTGCATAATAGTTAGTTCCTATAGAGTTACTTGGTCAAAATAATGACTTCTTCCCCAAGAAACTGTAATTTCAGGGTACCCTACCAATTTTGAAAAAAAAAAATTTGCGGTAAACTTGCTTCGAGAATGTATTTTGGAACATAGTGATTGAGCAAAGAACACAAGCATGTGACTTTTGAGCCTATTATGTGGTTACATCTTCTAACCACTATTTCCCATTACTTTGTGTATGAATGCATTTACATGATTGAGGCCATCATTTCAATAGTCACTTTTCCAAACGGCCTTAACCCTTTTATCTACCATTGCTAACCAATTTTAAGCCCATGTTAAACCCTTTTTGTTCTTAAATAGAGCACATCAACAACCCTAAGTGAAAAACAATGAATGTCCCTAGATTTGGATCCTTGATTAGCTTAGGTAAGTGGAGGTGTATATCATTCAAAAGGGAGGGTGTACTTGGAAACTTGGGTAGATGTAAAGAGGTGTATTGTAATTATAATTGAAAATTCTGGGATTTGGGAACATACTCATGTATTGAATGATTGAACCATATGCATTGAAACTTTTGTACATGAAACCCCAAGAAAAAGGGGACCAAAAAGAAAAAAAAAAAGAAGAAATTTTTTTTTTATGTGTATATATGAGTATGTAAGAAAAAGAAATAGAAAAAAAAAAATAT
>NC_029791.2:63069478-63083094 GCF_000816755.2 Arachis ipaensis | reverse complement strand
TAGAAAAAAAAAAATATATATATATATATATAGAGGAAATAAAAATAGAAAAAGAGAAAGCAATGAAAGGGGACAAAAATGCCCCAAGACAGAGTAATAATAACAATGCATATGGGATGTGAATTGAAAAGAATGCATGAGTATGCAAAAGAAAAAGTGAAACCTATAGGTAGCTAGGTATCGTATTATAGTTGTATAGGTTGTTTTGTGTGTCTAGTGGGATCTTAGGTTAATCAAGGATTCAAATTTTTAAGCTCACTTGACCATATACATTCCTACCTTCACCCTAGCCCCATTACAACCCATGAATAAGACCTCATGATACTTGTAAGCATACATTAAGTAATTGTAGATTGTTAGACGAAGGAAAAATCTTGGAAAGCATGATTAGGAGAGGATTGAGTGACGAACCCTATACACTCGAGCGAATAGAGCAGACACACTTCCGGTGAGGGTTCGATGCTCAACTCCTTGTTTCTGGCTTTTACAAGCGTTCATCTAGCAAGTTATATGCACTTCATAGTAATGTTCAATTTGGTAGGATTTGTGAACTACATATCATTTTCACCCCGTATGCTCATATGTGTTCTTGGAGGATAGATTTACCCTTGACTAAGTAGGTAGATGATTTTACATTAGTTGCATGCATTCATTTAGGAAATTTTGCATTTCATAAACCCTTTCTTACCATGACCTTTGGTCTTTTTATTTTAAGCATGAGGACATGCTTGGTTTAAGTGTGGGGAGATTTGATAAACCCCAATTTTATGGTTTATATTATGTAGAATTTGGGGGGTTTTGTCAATATTTTTCATAATTATTCACAAGAAATGCATGGTTTTGTGTTCTCTTCCTATTATTGCTCCATGATGAAAAACATACTTCTTTTGTCTTAAAATTGCTATATTTTGATCCTCCTTTATTACCATTCGATGCCGTGATGTATTTGTTGAGTGATTTCATAATTTATAGGGCAAGAATGGCCTAGAGGAGAGAAAGAAAGCATGCACAAGAGGAAGGAATATGAAGATTTGGATTTTGGGAACTTCATCATGGGCGTGCACGTGCACTTCACGCGCACGCATGGATGTGGATAGCTGGAAGCGGCGCGTAAATTGGCGCATCTGCGCGGATTAGAAAAATCCCACCGACGTGCACGCACACATGGCGCACACGCGTGGATCACAAAAGCAATCGGTACGCACGCGCGGCAAGCTGCACGTGACCTCATTAAAGAAAATCGTGCCTGGTGATTTCTGAGGCTCAAGAGACCCAAATTCAAGCTGGTTCTGCATGGAAAAGATCCAAGGATGCTAGGGGAAAGGGGGGATCATTCATTCACACTTAGACACAATTTTTAGCTAGTTTTTTGTTCTTGTTCTTCTAGAGAGATAAACCCTTGTTCCTCTCTAGATCTAGCTTTAATTTGATATTCCCTTGTTGAATTCTGAATTGGATCTTGTTAATTACTACTTTTGATTGCTTAATTTGAATTCCTTAGCATATCTTTTGTTTAGATCTTGTGTTAGATTTATGATTTCTAGTCAATTGTCATCTTATACCCATTTCATGAATCTTGTGAATCTTGCATTGCTAATGTTACATTGATGATTTCCATGATTGATTGTGTTGTTTGAGTGATTGTATGTTGATAATTGTTAGTGGGTACTTGTTAGTTCTAATTTAATTGCAATTTGAATAGGTCTTTTATTAATGCTTACCATGTGTTTGACGAAATGTTTCCTTTGATTATGGAGTAGTTCTCTTTACTCTTGGCCTAGGCTAAGGGAATTGGGTAAACTTGAGTCATTGGGTCTAATGGATTTGATGATTTGGAAACCCTTAGTGGTGAATTTGATAGCCATTGACACTAGCCTACTACTAAGTTAATTAGTAGTTAGGTTGGACCTTATGGGTTGATGTTGACTAAACCATTTAACATACTTCAAGTATAGAAGTAGACTTAATGAGTTTGGTTCCTCATAATTGTCAAGATATGGTTATTAGACAAGGATAGTGACCCCAATTCCCATGTCTAGCCAAGAGTTGCCTTTATCATTCATATTTGAAAACCCAAAAATCTTGATTGCTTTGTCTTAGTTATAGTTACTTGTTTAGTTTAGAATAGAATTACATTGGATGTTACTTTATTAGTTTGGAATTATTTACATCTTGCTTTAATCAATTGAATTAGTTTCTTGCATTTCAAGATTACTTGCTTGTTAGGATTTCTAGTTTAATTTCTTGCTCATGACTTGCAATCCCAGATTTCTAACCAATGTTGAAGCACATGTTTGCCCATTCCTTGTGAAACGACCCAAGGTTTGAATACTTCGGTTACTTTTATTGGGGTTGAACTTGTGACAACCAATTCTTTCTAAATTTGATTCGCGGAGTATTTGTCGGTTGAGGACTATACTTGCAACGCGAAAAATCTTGTGAAATTCCTTATCGACAGTATCTGTGCTCAATCAATTCTCAAACACTATTTTTTGTTTGCCTAACTAAGTAAATCAATTAACCATTGTTGCTTAGTCCGTCAATCCTCGTGGGATCGATCCTCACTCACCTGAGGTATTACTTGGTACGACCCAGTGCACTTGCCGGTTAGTTTGTGGGTTATAAATTCTGCAACAAGTTTTTGGCGCCGTTGCCGGGGATTGATTGTGATTGGAAACTATCAGTTGTTTGATTGCTTAGATTAGGCATTTTAGTTTTAATTTTTCTTTAAATTTTGCTTATTATTTTTGAAAATTTTTTTTAATAGCACTAATATTTTTCCTTAATTTCTGAAATTAAGTTTGGTGTCACCTAGTTAATTTTATTTTAATTGTCTTGTTTATTTTTTTCCTGTTAATTTTCAAAAATTTCTGTTTAATTTTAGTTATTATTTTCAAAATTTATTTATTTATTTTATTTAGCATTTTTATTTTATTATTTTACACAGGATACCTCACTGGGACTTCTCTGCACTCTGATGTAGAGATTCCCACATTTTCTTGTTTTCTGTTTGTTTATGCGCAGGAACAGAGACAAGGAACCTCTGTTAGACTTTGATCTAGTACCTGAAAGCAATTGTAGGCGACGTTTACAACAAGCAAGACTTTGCAAGCCTGCAGAATCCACTATGGATCACAATAATGCTGTTAATGCCAATGTGGCAAATCTGAATGGAAATGAAGAACAAAGAAGAGTGCTTGGCTCTTACTCTGCTCCTACTGCAAATCTTTATGGTAAAAGCATTGTGGTGCCTCCTATAGCTGCGAACAACTTTGAGTTGAAGCCATAATTGGTCACCCTGGTGCAATAAAACTGCCAGTATCATGGTCTTCCCCACGAAGACCCAAATCAATTTATCTCTAATTTTCTGCAGATTTGTGATACTGTGAAGACAAATGGAGTGAACCCAGAGGTGTAAAAACTCATGCTCTTCCCGTTTGCTCTGAGGGATGGAGCAAAGCTATGGCTAGATTCCCAACCCAAGGAGAGTTTGAATACTTGGGACAAGGTTGTTACTGAGTTTCTTACTAAATTTTTCCTACCAAAGAAGCTAACTAAGCTTAGGGTGGAGGTTCAGACCTTCAGGCAGAGGGATGGTGAAACTCTTTATGAATCTTGGGAGAGGTACAAGCTACTGATTAGGCAATGCCCTCCGGACATGTTCTCTAAATGAACCCAACTAGACATCTTTTATGAAGACTTGGGTGAAATATCCAAGATGTGCTTATATAATTCTGCAGGTGGTTCATTGCACAAGAAGAAGACACTGAAGGAGACTATTGAGTTGATTGAATTGGTTGCTAGCAACCAATATTTATACTCATCTAACAGGAATCCTGCGAACTCTGAGGCTCCTCAGAAGAAGGGTGTTATGGAAGTAGAAGCTCTTAATGCTCTTCTTGCTCAGAATAAGCTTATGTCTCAACAAATAAGTCTACTTACTCAACAGATGGGTGGCATGCAAGTCTCAGCTATCAACACCCAAAACCCATCTCAAGAGATCTCTTATGACATGACAGGTAATTTTGTGCAAAATGATAATTATGATTATGCTCAATCTTCTTCTGAACAGGTAAATTACATGGGGAATGGTCCTAGAAATCCCAACAATGATCCATATTCCAAAGCATACAATCAGAGATGGAGAAATCCCCCAAATTTTGGGTGGAGGGACCAACCTTAGAGACCTCAGAATTTCAACAATAATTCTCACGATCGTTTCCAACAGAACAATCACACTAACCGCCAATTTCAGTCTCAGCAGCAACAACCACCTCAGCAGGCACACTCTAAATCCTAAGAAAATTAATTGGGAGATGATGAGGAGTTTTATGCAAGAAACCAGAGCTTCCATTAGAAACTTATAGGTGCAAATGGGCCAACTGAGCAAGCAAATACCTGAGAGGTCTGCAAGTACATTTCCAGGTGATACAGTGGTGAACCCAAGAGAAGGTTGCAAGGTTATTCAATTGAGAAGTGGTAAAACAGCTGGCTTTGAGACAAGGGCCAATGAAGAGCTAGTTGAAAAGAAATCTCCAGAGGAAGAAAAGGAAGAAGTGGAGCACGCCCCTCCAAAGCGTACAGATAACCCGCTCCCTGACTCGCTTGACACGTATCCTGCATTGCCAAAGGCTCCTGAATACAAGCCAAAAATACCATATCCTCAGAGACTTCATAAGGCTTCCAAAGAAAAGCAGTTCTCTAAATTTTTAGATGTCTTCAAGAAGCTATAGATCAACATTCTTTTTGCAGAGGCTCTTGAGCAAATGCCCCTTTATGCTAAATTTATGAAAGAATTGTTGACTAACAAGAGGAATTCGAAGGAACAAGAAATCATGGTGTTAACCAAGGAATGCAGTGCTATTATTCAACATAAACTTCCTGAGAAAATACAGGATCCAGGGAGTTTTGTGATTCCTTGCACCATTAGAAATGTCAACATTCAGAGAGCCTTATGTGATCCTGGAGCTAGCATCAATCTCATGCCACTTTCAGTGATGAAAAAGCTTTAAATTGAGGAGGTAAAACCCACTAGTATTTCTCTTCAACTTGCTGATCTTTCTATTAAATTACCTGTGGGTGTTGTTGAGGATTTACTTGTGAAAGTAGGACCATTTATTTTTCATGCTGATTTTGTTATATTAGACATGGAAGAGGATGTAAAATCCTCTATTATTCTTGGTAGACCCTTTTTAGCTACAAATAGAGCTCTGATTGATGTACAAAAGGGTGAATTAACCCTGAGGGTCAATGAAGAACAGGTGGTCCTTAATGTTTTTGAAGCTCTCAAGCACCCTAATGATTCTGAAGGGTGTATGAGAATTGATGTTGTTAAACCACTTGTTCAAGAAGTACTGGAAGCTAAGGTACTTGATGACATTCTGGATCTTATTTCTGAATGTGAGTTAGTTGAAGTTGATGATTCACCACCCCAGAAGGCACTAGTTCACATGCCGAAAGCAGAGGAGGAAGCCCCCAAGCTTGAGCTCAAACCTTTACCTCCTTCTCTGAAATATGTATTCTTGGGTGAAAATAGTTCCTATCCAGTAATTATTAGCTCTTCCCTGAAGCCTGAAGAGGAAGAGGCGCTTATTTCAGTGCTCAGGAGCCACAAAATATCTCTTGGGTGGACCATTAGTGACTTGAAGGGGATTAGTCCAACCAAGTGCATGCACAAGATCCTCCTTGAAGATGATGCTAAACCAGTTGTGCAACCACAAAGGAGACTCAATCTAACTATGAAAGAGGTGGTCCAAAAAGAGGTAATGAAACTATAGGAAACAGGTATTATTTACCCTATTTCTGACAGTGCTTGGGTAAGTCCTATGCAGGTAGTTCCCAAGAAAGGAGGGATGACAGTGATCAAGAATGAAGAGAATGAGCTTATTCCTACAAGAACAGTCACAGGTTGGAGAATGTGTATAGACTATAGGAGGCTCAACACTACTACAAGGAAAGATCACTTCCCCCTGCCTTTCGTTGATCAGATGCTTGAGAGGTTAGCTAGTCATGCTTTTTACTGTTTTCTAGATGGATATTCTGGATATAATCAAATTGCAGTGGACCCTCAAGATCAAGAGAAGACAACATTCACGTGTCCCTTTGGACTATTTGCCTACAGGAGAATGCCTTTTGGACTTTGCAATGCTCCAACAACTTTTCAGAGGTGTATGCTTTCAATTTTTTCTGATATGGTTGAAAAGTTTATTGAGGTATTTATGGATGAATTTTCCGTTTTTGGTAATTCTTTTGAATCCTACCTTAAGCATTTATCTCTTATCTTGAAACGGTGTCAAGAATCAAACCTTGTTTTAAATTGGGAAAAATGTCATTTTATGGATACAGAAGGTATTGTCCTTGGACACCGGATTTCAATTAAGGGAATTGAGGTTGATAGAGCAAAGGTAGAGGTAATTGAAAAATTACCACCACCAACTAATGTTAAGGCAGTCAGGAGTTTCTTGGGTCATGCAGGATTTTATAGAAGATTTATAAAGTATTTTTCTAAAATTGCTAAACCTTTAAGCAACCTGTTAGTTGCTGATGTTTGATGAGCGGATAATTTATACCCTTTTTGGCATTGTTTTTACATAGTTTTTAGTATGTTTTAATTACTTTTTATTATATTTTTATTAGTTTTTATGCAAAAATCACATTTTTGGACTTTACTATGAGTTTGTGTGTTTTTCTGTAATTTCAGATATTTTTTGGCTGAAATTGAGGGACCCGAGCAAAAATCTGATTCAGAGGCTGAAAAAGGACTGCAGATGTTGTTGGATTCTGACCCTCCTGCACTCGAAGTTAATTTTCCGGAGCTATTGAATCCCAATTGGCGCGCTATCAATTAAGTTGGAAAGTAGACATCTTGGGCTTTCCAAAAATGTATAATAGTTCATACGTTTCCAGAGATTTGATGGCCCAAACTGGCGTCTAAACGCCCACCAAAGACCCTTTTCTGGAGTAAAACGCCCAAACTGGCACCAGAACTGGAGTTAAACGCCCAAACTGGAACCCAAGCTGGCGTTTAACTCCAATAGTGGCCTATGCATGTGAAAGCTTCAATGCTCAGCCCATGCACACACCAAGTGGGCCCCGGAAGTGGATTTTTGCACTATCTGCACTTAGTTACTTATTTTCTGTAATCCATAGTAACTAGTTTAGTATAAATAGAACTTTTTACTATTGTATTCACACCTTGGATAATGATATTATCATTCTTGGACTTGGAGGCTGGCCACACGGCAATGCCTAGACTATCTTCTCTTATGTATTTTCTACGGTGGAGTTTCTACACCTCATAGATTAAGGTGCGGAGCTCTACTGTTCTTCATGAATTACTGCAAGTACTATTGTTTCTCTTTCAATTCACGCCCACTTCTCCTCCAAGATATACTCTCATACTTAATTCAGTTAAGTCAGAATGAAGGGGTGATAAACCCCGATTTTGTGGTTTATCTTGTGCTTATTTTGGGGGATTTTATCACCTTTTCCCACATTTATTCAATGAAATAGCATAATTTGTAATTCTCCCTTAAATTGTACTTAAGTGTAAAAACATGCTTTTTAGGCCTTAAATTGGTGATTTTAATTCCATTTGATGCCTTAATGTGTTTGTTGAGTGATTTCAGGTTCATAAGGCAAGTATTGGATGGAAGAAATGAGGAGAAAAGCATGCAAAGGGGAGAATGCATGAAGAAACAAAGATTGGGAATGCAACAATGGACGCGCATGCGTACAAAATGCTCTTGCGCAGAAGTGGTTTTTGCATAGAGACGCACAAGCGTACATGACGCGTCCGCGCGGATGAAGAATTTTCCAATCAACGTGCACACACGCATGGCACGCACGCGCCGATACTCTCACGTGGCCCACTTAAAGGCAAAATGCTGGGGGTGATTTCTGAGCTGCCCAGGCCCAAATACAACTTGTTTCTGAGTGTATTTCATGCAGAATTGAAGTCCAAGAAAAGGGAGAGCAATTGTTTGGTAGTTTTTGCATCATGTAGGTTCGTTTCTAGAGAGAGAAGCTCCCTCTTCTCTCTAGAATTAGGTTAGGTTAATCTCTCTTAGATTTAGGTTTGATTACATGTTTTCATCTTGTTTCTTTTATGAATTCTTGCTTCTACTCTTTCATTCTCATGATTTGTAGTGTTAATTTCCTTTTTTGTTCTCCTTTGTGATGATGAACTCATGTTGGATTTGGATCTTTTCTTTAATGCAATTTAAGCTTTGATGTTCTTTAAATTGTTGATTTGAGTTGTGATCTTACTTTCCTTGCAATTGGTAGTTGGTAAATTTTATTGGTTTTTGCAATTTATGATGTTTACTTTTCTTTCATTCTAGGTGTTTGATAAAATGTTTCCTTTAGTTTTTAAGTAGTTTTCTTGACTCTTGGCATAGGCTAAGAGAATTGAGTGACCTTGAGTCATTGGGTCTCAATGATTTAGTGATTTGAGAACCCTTGATGATCAATTTGATACTCATTGACATTAACCAACTACTAATCTAATTAGTAGATAGGTTGGGACTTATGGGTTGATATTGATCAAGCCATTTGATATCTTTAAGTATAGAAGTACACTTAATGAGCTTGGTTCCTTATAATTATCAATATTTGGTTTGTAGACAAAGATGGAGATCTCAATTACCTATGTCTAGCCAAGAGTACTTTTCCTTTATTTTATTAGTTCTTATCACACTACAAGAAAAACACCCATTCAGCCACACTTTTTTTAGGCTACATTTGAAAAGCGTAGCCTATTCTAGGAATAGGCTACGCTTTTCCCCGTGTTTCCTTTTTGTAGGAGAATAGGAAACACATTTGTGACATCACTTGAAAAGTGTAGCCTTAGGTATTATAAATATCACTTATAAAGTGTAGCCTTATCTTAAGAGCTATGGGTTCACTTTTTACACCAAAGAATACACTTTCAAAGAGTAACCTATTTGTCAAGTTTCAGGTGCGCTTTAAAAGTGTTGCCTAATGTATCTCAGGTCAAATATCCAACACTTTAGTAATTTTTTGTTCAATTTTTAACAAATGATACACATATAAACACTTAGCCAAATAAAATGAAAACATAAAACCCCACTTTGACTTTTTCCTTCTTCGCGCCACCCCCAACCCAGAGAAGACTCTGCGCCATCACCACTCACTGTAACATCCCTAATTTCTAACCCTAAATCTCAAAATCCCAAATTAACTCAGAAAATCCTAATTTCCCCAATTCCTAACCCTAACAGCCGCAACCTCACCCTCCTTCAATGTAACAAACAAAAGCAGCCACTGTAGAGAGAAGAGGGATCGGGAGAAGAAGAGAAGAGAGGAAAGGCCTGTCCAGCCGTCACCACCGCAGCGCCGCTGCAGCTATTGCCACCTTCAGAGTTGCGGAAAGTGGTCCTCCCTGGCGTCGAATGCCGCCATCGTGTCGCACATGAGAGAGAGAGAGAGACAGATTCGAGAGGAGCTACCGACGATCGCTGCCGTCGAAGCCAGGCTCGTTACCGTCACCACCCAAGAAGCTGTGAGGAGCCGCTGTCGTGCTCGTGTCGCTGTGCACCGTCGAGCTTCCCTCACCCTGAGCCGTCGATCTGTCGCCACCGCTACAAGGGCTTGTCGCTGGAGCCACGACTGTCACTGAGCTTCCGTCGCCGCTGCCGTTCAACCCGCTGCTGCCGTCGATTTGGAGTTGCTGCGATTGGAGCCACTAGCGGGGGTGAGTTGCTACTGCCTTGTTGCCGTCCTAATCATATTCAACGTCCACTGCCCTAAGCTGTTTCTGCCCTTGAGTTCGTTGAGTTCGGATTCCTTGTGCTACTGTAACTGTCATTACTGCTGTGGAAACCAACGTTTCTGTTTGGCTGCTGCTGAAGGTCTTCCACCATCACTGGAGCTGCCCAGAATCATCGTGGAAGCTGCCAAGATATATGGTTGATTTCTAATTATGCCAAGACATAATCACTAATTAAGTTTTATGTTGATTTTTTTTTATTTTATGTCCTGACTGCATTATAACTTGTGAATCCCATTTCCTTTTTGATATTCAATGTTTTGACAAACTGCCATGGTTTATAATCTATTGATACTTGCCATTTTCATGCTTAATCAGTCTTATTTAGAGATATTTTGGAGCTGACTAAGGCTTTTAACATGAAAGAGACTGAGGCAAAGGCATATATATATTTAAAATCCAGATTACTTTCCTTCTTTACATCACAGCCTTTAATGCATCAGCTTGCTCTTTTTATTTTGTTATGATTCTGTTTTGTGTTGCCTCCTTAATAGTAAAAAAGATTAAGGAGGCTCTATCTTGTGTTTTAGTTAATAGTTTAAGGATTAAGACATGATATTGACTAATGAATATGAATGAATAGTATTATCCTATTGTGCATTTCACCAAAACCTCCTTATTTAGCAGCTAATATTATATATAGTTCTACGTTCCTAGTAATCTTAGTGGAAAGTAATTAGCAGAAGTTGCTGGTTTTGTTGAAAAGTGGTAGTTAATTACTACACTCACCTAACTATATCAGCTTATAACTCTTAAGAGGTAAAATATCTATATAAAGGTATTGATGCTTTATTTGAGTGTATTGATTTTTGTTTATCTATATAAAGACTTGTTTGAGAAGTGCATGGAGATTGCTCAGAAGTGTCTTGATGATGTACATGATGTTGTCCTTGATAGTTATTCAGATGATTGTTACTAAGAAAGTTATAGGTTGTCCTTGAAAGTTATAGATTGTCCTTGATAGTTATTCAGATGTTGTCCTTGATTGTCTTATGGATTTTGTGCTGGAGTTATAGATTTTCTGTTCTTGGTATTAGATTTCTTTGTTTTCTCTTTTCTCTATAATCATATCCTTGTATATTTGGTCATGTTTCATTATTTTTTAGAGCTAATGAAGGTGCCACGAGTAGAGTCAAAGTTAAGAGTATTCTCTTTCAAGATTCAATTTCTGTCTCAGGTATGGTGGTGCTTGCTATATTTTTCTTTATGTTTTGTGGAATTGAACTTTTGACTCAGTTATGCTTTCTTCTTTTTGCAGGTTACAGAATTTAAGAAGAGTTTATAAGCTGTGAACTCTGCTTGTGAAGAGGTACATTGTGCATGAAACTAACAAACTGTGTTATTGGCATTTCTTTGACCTCATGCATTTTCTCTTGGGAATAGGTCCGAAAGTCTGTCAAGCTGAAGATCATGAAGAAAATTCTTTTTGGGTAATACATTAAATCAAGGAACAGCTAGAGGTATGTACTTTTTTCCTTTAAATGTTAATGTCCTTATCATTCTCTAGGACATTGTTCTAGCTCTCTCAATTTTCTATGTTTGGATAATCACAGGCCCTTCTTAATTTTTCAGCAGTTAAAATTTAATTTGATTCTGTTAGATCTTGTCTAACGTAAACTTACAGTTTATGGACTACTATTTATTTATTTAATTTATGCAGGATCCACAATTGGATTCAAGACTTCAAGTTGGATAGTCTTTTAAAGCTTACTGACACTCGTGCTTCTAACAATAAGATGACACTGATGCACTATCTTTGCAAGGTATAATAACAATTGCACTAAAGGAATATATCATTTGATCACTTACCTTCTTTCCATTTTGCTATTTTGGCTCTAGGTTCTAGCTGATAGGTCGCCTGGACTGCTTGACTTCCACTTAGACCTTGTAAGCATGGAAGCTGTGACTAAGGTGATGATTTATGCTTGGTTGGAAAAAGAAAATTATTCAACTGCTAATTGCTAGTTTGGTTGGTTTATTGGTTCTGTTTCACTTTGTTCCCCTGTAAAACTGAGCACATATCTCCTCCTCTGACTTCTTGCAATGATATGTGTGTCACATGAATTAAGAGTTAACTTACACTTTAGAAGTATGCTACTACTGATCAATGCTACTACATGAATTAAAAAAATAATAATTATTTAAAAGTTTCAAAACATTAGCATCTGTGTGTTCTATTTCATTGAGTATAAAAGTTAACTCTCCCTCTTGTTCATAATCATGTTCTATATGTTGCTGCTGCATGTAGTAGTAGTAGTTGGAGGAGTAATAATTCAAGATTGGCTTGTGTAGGAGAGTTCAACTTTTCAAATGTGAAGAGAATAGGGAAACTTTGTGGCAACAGTTCTGATTTTGGCGTTGTGGGAGGTAGGGGATTTTTGTCTAGCTGCCAGGGTAATGTGATTTTTTAAATTATAGCTCTTTATGTTATGGTTTATAACTTATGTTTTTTTTATCTTTGAATTCTAAATTTGGATTTGTGAAACACTACTATGCATTGGTAAAAACACTAAAGATACAATCGATAAATTGAAATTGAAAATAGACTGAAAATCAGGTACCTGACTAGTAGATATGCATCAATGTGTTTCTCAAGATCAAATGTACTCTCCTTGTTTTCAATATGTGCATTAAGTTAAGCAAGTTTTACTTACAAGAAATTGCTTATTCTTCCTCTGACCTATCCATTTAATAGCAAAGGTTGTAGAATTGATAAACAGTGCACCAGAGGATATTCGACCAAAAGTTTTCGTTAGTGCAACAGCTGTTGGTTACTATGGTATGTTCATATGCCAAATCTTCTTCTCTACTGGTCGATTATTTTCTTGCTTATTGATTGTTAACTGTTTGATGCACTCTTTAGAATCACTTGAAATGATAGAGAAGTATGCATGATTTTAGATATAAAATGTCTTTCACTTCTTTTCACTGTTCAGGCACCAGTGAAACACAAGTGTTTGATGAACAAAGTCCATCATGAAATGATTACTTGCTGGTGGACCTATAGGCTCTGGAAAACAATAGTATGTCCCGCATCTTCTAGCTGTTATTGATTGGTTCCCAGCTGCGTCTTAATTTTAGAAAGGCGCCATAATTAAGTTATTTTTCTTTCTTTTTGTATAGGTTTTCCTGGATTGATTTGGATGACATTATTAAGGTGAACTCTTAACTTTCATATCTCCAAAGCAAAATTTATTGAAATTTTGAAAAAACAAAAATTAGTGGATATAGAACATTGGCTAGCATAGATAGTTTGGATGGTGCAATTCTCGATTCTGACTTGTGTGATTTGATTACCATGTTCATATATATCTTTGCAAGTGTGGCCAGCATTTAGTAAAGAATAAAGAAGGCAGATGTGAATTAATGATATCAGTCATTGATAGTTTTGAGTTTGATTTTTTAATTTTTATAATTGCGAATGTCATTATGATTATTTTTCTAATAATTTTCTATATAATTATGCAGGATAATCTTGAGGATGAAAATAAAGATTAAGCTGATTATTATTGTGGTTTATTAGCTAAGATAGAGTAGTGTTGGAAATGGATACATATATGGTTGACTACTAATGACTTTTATTAGAAGATACTTATGTAGGATATGTTTTTCATAGAGTATTAGTAGTAAATTCTAAGCGGTATCATGGTTATTTTGATATGGCTATGCTTATTTTAGTGTAAGATGTATGAATACTCACAATTAACTTCATTCTAGTACTTTTGGATCATTATTATAAATATATTTTGGTTAGAGATAATTTTTATTATTTAAAGAAATTAGTTAGTATAGTTATGTATTTATTTTTATTTTATAATATTTAACT
>NC_029791.2:63025224-63069382 GCF_000816755.2 Arachis ipaensis | reverse complement strand
TGTGCAGAATTAATATACATGTAATCATATTATTAAATATTATGTTGTATCAATAATTATTAGAATATTATATATATGTATAGAAAATTAAAAAAATTAATAAGGGACCTAAGGCTACACTTATATACAGTAGCTATAGAATACAAAAAAAAAAGGGACCTAAGGCTACACTTATAAATGGTAGCCATGGTATATAATGTGGCTACTCTTTAAAAGTGATGCAGTAGCATTGAAAAGCGTAGCCTATTCTAGTAAAAATGGAAGCTGAAAAGCATAGCCTTTGATCCTAGATAGCATCACTTGAAAAGCGTACCCTATTCCTAAACGTCAAAAGCGTAGCCCTTGGTGCAGAAAAGCGTAGCCTTTGAGAATAGGCAACAGCCGAATAGGAGTCACTCCAGAAAGCGTAGCCGTAGCCCAGAAAGCGTAGCCGTAGCCTAAGGCATCATTTTTTTTTCACTTTTGGCTACACTTTTCAAGTGTACCTGAATGGGTGTTTTTCTTGTAGTGTCATTTTACTTTCTTGTCATTTAATTTTTCTTGCCATTTATTTTCTTACAAAAAAATATAAAATCAAACCCCCTTGCATCCTCATAGCCAATAATTGAGCACTTCATTGCAATTTCTTGTGAGACGACCCGGAGTTCAAATACTTCGCTTAATTCTTATTAGGGTTTGTACTTATGACAAAACCAAATTTTAATTTGATGTGAAAGTTATTTGTTGGTTTGGAGCTATGCTTACAACGAAGTAATTCCTTTCTTTAGGAAGAAAATCTAGACCGACAACAATTTTTTCCTATCAAGGGGTGACCCGTGACAATCACCCACTATCTTCGTTACTCGCTTAGCCAAGATCCGCGTGCCTGACAACCACAAGCGGTCTACATGATGTTCAACGTAGTCATTGGACAATAGCCGGAGTATATTCTCTTGGGTCTCTAATACACGAACCGAGTCCGTGAGATTAGGATCTTCCTGGTATAGGCTAGAACCAATTGACAGCCATTCCTGAGATCCGAAAACTCTAAACCTTGTCTGTGGTATTCCGAGTAGGATCTGGGAAGGGATGACTGTGATGAGCTTCAAACTTGCGAATGTTGGGCGCAGTGACAGTGTGTAAAAGGATAAGGGTCCTATTCCGATGCTAGTGAGAACCGACAGATGATTAGCCGTGCGGTAGCTGTACCTGGTATTTTTCATCCGAGATGAGAAATCCGACAGTTGATTAGCCGTGCAGAGATCGTACCTGATATTTTTCATCCAAGAGGATCATATAGCTTGCCATGGAAGGGAGCACACATGATTGGAAGAAGACAATAGGAAACTAGAGGTTTAGAATCAACAAAGCATCTCCAAACGCTTATCTGAAATTCCCACCAATGAATTACAAAAGTATCTTTATTTTATTTTATGTTTTATTTATCCTTTAATTATCAAAACCTCATAACCATTTGAATCCGCCTGAGTGAGATTTACAAGATGACCATAGCTTGCTTCAAGCCGATAATCTCTGTGGGATCGACCCTTACTCACGTAAGGTATTACTTGGACGACCCAGTGCACTTGCTGGTTAGTTGTGCGGAGTTGTGAAAAGTGTAATCACAATTTCGTGCACCAAGTTTTTGGCGCCGTTGCCGTGGATTGTTCGAGTTTGGAAAACTGACGGTTCATCTTGTTGCTTAGATTAGGTAATTTTATTTTATGTTTATGCTTTTTATTTTTATTTTAAAAAAAAATTCAAAAAAAATTTGTTCATCAGAATTTTTAAGAATGAATTCAAGAGTTTCATGAGATATGTTGAAGCCTGGCTGGCTGTTAAGCCATGTCTAATCTTTGGGACTGAGGTTTCCACTTTCCACTGTAGAAAGGACATGTCTGTAATTGTTATGCTGAAGCTTGGCTGGCCATTTGGCCATGTCTAATTCTTTTGGACCGAAGTTTTAGACTAACATTGCACGAATCCTGGAATTCTTATTAAAAATTTTGAATTTCTTTATTTTCTTTTTCCAAAGTATTTTCAAAAAACTACAAAAAAATTAATAAAATCATAAAACCAAAAAAATTTTGTGTTTCTTGTTTGAGTCTTGTGTCAATTTTTAAGTTTTGTGTCAATTGCATGTTTTAATTTTCTTAAAATTTTCGAAAATATATGCATTGTGTGCTTCTTTGATCTTCAAGTTGTTCTTGATGATTTTCTTTGTTTAATCTTGTGATTTTCTTGTTTTGTGTCTTTTCTTATTTTTCATATGCATTTTCAAATTCATAGTGTCTAAATATTAAAAATTTCTAAGTTTGGTGTCTTGCATGTGTTTCTTTTCTTAAAAATTTTCAAAAATATGTTCTTGATGTTCATCATGATCTTCAAAGTGTTCTTAGTGTTCATCTTGACATTCAAAGTGTTCTTGCATGCATTTTTTTGTTTTGATCTTAAATTTTTATGTTTTGTTTCATTTTGTTGTTTAATGAAGAAAGAGAAAAACAACAAAAATATTTCTTCATTAATTCAAAAAAAAAATCAAAAATAATATCTTTCCCTTATTTACTCATAAATTTTGAAATTTTGGGTTGACTTAGTCAAAAATTTTTAAATTAGTTGTTTCTTGTTAGTCAAGTCAAAATTTCAATTTAAAAATTTTATCTTTTCAAATCTTTTTCAAAATCAAATCTTTTTCAGTTTTCTTTCATGTTTTTCAAAAATTCTTCAAAATAAATTTTCAAAATCTTTTTCTTAATTTTTATTTCATAATTTTCGAAATCATGGCTAACATTTAATATTTTGATTCAAAAATTTCAAGTTTGTTACTTTCCTGTTAAGAAAGGTTCAATCTTTAAATTCTAGAATCATATCTTTTAGTTTCTTGTTAGTCAAGTCATCAATTTTAATTTTCAAAATCAAATCTTTTTAAATTTCTTTTTCAAATCTTTTTCAAAATAAATTTCAATCATATCTTTTTCAAAACTTAATTGAAAATCTTTTCCTAACTTTTTGTTTAATTTCAAATCTTTTTCAATTAACTACTTGACTTTTTGTTTGTTTTTAAAAAAGTTTACTAATTCTTATCTTTTTCAAAATCACCTAACTACCTCTCTCTCTCATTAATTTTCGAAAATCACTAACCACTTTCTCAAAATTCTTTTTAATTAACTAACTGTTTTAAATTCTAATTTTATTTTATTTCTTTTCTTAAATTTCGAATTCTAACTCATAATTAAAATAAAAACAAAAATATTTTTTCTTTTCTTTTAATTAATATTCAAATACTCTCTCTCTCATCTCTTTCTATTTATTTTATTTATTTACTAACACTTCTCTTCTTAAAATTCGAACCCTCTCCCTCTCTCTGTGTTCGAATTCTTCTTCTTCTCCCTTCTTCATTCCATTCTTCTATTCTTCTACTCACATAAAGGAATCTTTATACTGTGACATAGAGGGTTCCTCTTCTTTTTTATTCTCTTCTTTTTCATATGAGTAGGAAAAAGGATAAGAACATTCTTGTTGAAACTGATCCTGAACCTGAAAGGACTCTGAAGAGGAAGCTAAGAGAAGCTAAAGCACAAAACTCTGGAGAGGACCAAACAAAAATTTTCGAAAAAGAAGAAGACATGGCAGCCGAAAACAACAACAATGGTGGAGATGCAAGGAAGATGCTTGGTGACTTTACTGCACCAACTTCTGACTTCTATGGAAGAAGCATCTCAATTCCTGCAATTGGAGCAAACAACTTTAAGCTTAAGCCTCAATTAGTTTCTCTAGTGCAGCAGAATTGCAAGTTTTATGGACTTCCATTGGAAGATCCTCATCAGTTCTTAGCTGAATTCTTGCAAATCTGTGACACTGTTAAGACCAATGGGGTTAATCCTGAGGTCTACAGACTAATGCTTTTCCCCTTTGCTGTAAGAGACAAAGCTAGGATATGGTTGGACTCATAAACTAAAGAAAGCCTGAACTCTTGGAAAAAGTTGGTCAATGCTTTCTTGGCCAAATCTTTCCACCTCAAAAGTTGAGCAAGCTTAGAGTGGAAGTCCAAATCTTTAGACAAAAGGAAGGTAAATCCCTCTATGAAGCTTGGGAAAGATACAAGCAATTGATCAGAAGGTGTCCTTCTGACATGCTTTCAGAATGGAGCATCCTATGTATATTCTATGATGGTCTGTCTGAATTATCCAAGATGTCCTTGGATCACTCTGCTGGTGGATCTCTTCATCTGAAGAAGACGCCTGCAGAAGCCTAGGAACTCATTGAGATGGTTGCAAATAACCAGTTCATGTATACTTCTGAAAGAAATCCTGTGAATAATGGGATGACTCAGAAGAAAGGAGTTATTGAGATTGATACTCTGAATGCCATATTGGCTCAAAATAAAATATTGACTCAGCAAGTCAATATGATTTCTCAGAATCTGACTGAGATGCAAGCTGCATCCGGCAGTACTAATGAAGCCTCCCCTGAAGGGGAAGCTTATGACCCTGAGAATCCTGCAATGGAAGAGGTGAATTACATGGGAGAATCTTATGTAAACACCTATAATCCTTCATGGAAAAATCATCCTAATTTCTCATGGAAGTTTCAGCAGAAGCCTAATCAAGGCTTCAATAATAATAATGGTGGGAGAAATAGGTTTGGCAATAGCAAGCCTTTTCCATCATCTTCTGAGCCACAGACAGAGAAATCTAAGCAGAGCCTCTCTGACTTAGCAACCATAGTCTCTGATCTATCTAAGACCACTCTCAGTTTCATGACTGAAATAAGGTCCTCCATCAGAAATTTGGAGGCACAAGTGGGTCGGCTAAGTAAAAGAGTTACTAAAATCCCTCCTAGTACTCTCCCAAGCAATACAGAAGAGAATCCAAAGAGAGAATATAAGGCCATCAATATACCCAAAGTGGCCGAACCTATAGGGGAGGAAGAGGAAGTGATTTCCAGTAAGGAAGACCTCAATGGACATCCACTGACCACTAAGGAGTTCCCTAATGAGGAACCAAAGGAATCTGAGGCTCATACAGAGACCATAGGGATTCCACTGAACTTACTGTTGCCATTCATGAGCTCTGATGAGTATTCTTCCTCTGAAAAGGATGAAGATATTGTTGAAGAGCAAGTTGCTCAGTATCTAGGAGCAATCATGAAGCCGAATGCCAAGTTATTTGGTAATTAGATTTAGGAGGATGAACCTCCATTGCTCATCAATGAACTGAATGCCTTGGTTCAACAGAAATTACCTCAGAAGAAACCGGATCCCGAAAAGTTCTTAATACCTTATACCATAGGCACCATAATCTTTGAGAAGGCTCTGTGTGATCTGGGTCAGGAATAAACCTCATGCCACTCTCTGTAATGGAGAAACTAAGGATCTTTGAGGTACAAGCTGCAAGAATCTCACTAGAGATGGCAGACAAATCAATGAAACAGGCTTCTGGACTTGTGGAGGATATCTTGGTGAAGGTTGAAGGCCTTTACATCCCTGCTGACTTCATAATCCTAGACACTGGAAAGGATGAGGATGAATCCATCATCCTTGGAAGGCCCTTCCTAGCCACAGCAAAAGCTGTGATTGATGTGGATAGAGGAGAGTTAGTCCTTCAATTGAATGAGGACTACCTTGTGTTTAAGGCTCAAGGATCTTCTTCTGTAACCATGGAGAGGAATCATGAAAAGCTTCTCTCAATACAGAGTCAAACAGAGCCCCCACACTCAACTTTTAAGTTTGGTGTTGGGAGGCAACCCAATATTATTTAATTATATTTATTTTTCATAGACATTTGTTTTCCATTGCCATGTCATGTTTTCTTTAGGTTGATGATCATGTGGAGTCATAAAAACAGCTGCAGAATTAAAGCAGAATCAAAAACAGCATCAAAAATAGCACACACTAGAGGACAGGCTTACTGGCATTTAAACGCTAGTAAGGATAGCATTCTGGGCGTTTAACGCCAGAAATGGCAGCATTCTGGGCATTCAGAAAAACGCCCAGTAAAGAAGGATTCCTAGCATTTAACGCCAGCTAGGGTATCTGGCTGGGCGTTAAACGCCCAAAATGGCAGTCAAGTGGGCGTTAAACGCCAGAATAGATAGCATTCTGGGTGTTTAACGCCAGGATGACACAAGGGAGGTAATTTTGTTTCCAATTCAATTTTTTTTCAATTTTTCATGTTTTAATTCATAATTTTTTGCATCAAACATATTTTAAACATTCATCTTTCAATTTCTATTTTCAAAAAAATCAATAATCTTTCCAATTCTTTTTAATTCTTTTTCAATTCTTTTCAATTTCTTCCAAAACATTTTCAAAACTTACGTATCTTTTCAAATTCTTTTCAACTCGTTTTAATATTTCTTATATACAGTAATAAGTTTTCAAAATTAATTGCATCATTCTTCTTCTACTCCCTTCTATCTAATTTTGCTCGAGGACGAGCAAACCTTTTAAGTTTGATGTGGAAAAAAAAGCTCTGCTTTTTGTTTTTCCATAACCATTAATGGCACCTAAGCCCGGAGAAACCTCTAGAAAGAGGAAAGGGAAGGCAGTTGCTTCCAACTCTGAGTCATGGGAGATGGAGAGATTCATCTCAAAAGCCCATCACTAAGAGGATGGAGCAAACAAGAGAGCCCAATCATAGACCTCACCAAGAGCACCCCATCATCCTCCATGAAATCAGAGAAGACCAAAAGGCCATGAGAGAGGAGCAACAAAGACAAGAAAGAAACATAGAGGAGCTCAAGAACTCCATAGGATCTTCAAGAGGAAGAACTAGCCGCCGTCACTAAGGTGGACCCATTCTTTAATTTCCTTGTTCTTATTTTTCTATTTTTCGTTTCTATGCTTTATATTTTGTCTATGTTTGTGTCTTTATTACATGATCATCAGTGTCTAGTGTCTATGTCTTAAAGCTATGAATGATTCCATGAATTCTTCACCTTTCTTAAATGAAAAATGTTTTCTGAAAAAGAAAAAGAAGTACATGAATTTCGAATTCTATCTTGAAAATAGTTTATTTATTTCTGAACAGTGCATATTTTTTATAGTGAAGTTTATGAATGTTAAAATTGTTGGCTCTTGAAAGAATAATGAAAAAAGAGAAATGTTATTGATAATCTGAAAAATCATAAAATTGATTCTTGAAGCAAGAAAAAGCAGTGAAAAATACAGCTTGTGAAAAAAAAAGAAAAAAGAAAAAATTGTGGGAAAAAAAAAGGAAGAAAAAAAAAAGCAAGCAGAAGAAGCCAATAGCCCTTTAAACCAAAAGGCAAGGGTAAAAAGGATCCAAGGCTTTGAGCATTAATGGATAAGAGGGCCCAAAGGAATAAAATCCTGGCCTAAGCGGCTAAATCAAGTTGTCCCTAACCATGTGCTTGTGGCGTGAAGGTGTCAAGTGAAAAGCTTGAGACTGAGCGGTCAAAGTCGTGGTCCAAAGTAAAAAGAGTGTGCTTAAGAGCTTTGGGCACCTCTAACTAGGGACTCTAGCAAAGCTGAGTCACAATCTGAAAAGGTTCACCCACCAATGTTCCTTTTGTCTTTGATTCTAATTGTCTGCATACTTTTGAAACTCTGAAAGCAAACCTTACCTCTGCTCCCATCATAGCTCCCCCTGACTAGGATTTGCCATTTGAATTAATGTGTGATGCCAGTGACTTTGCTATAGGAGCTTATTTAGGACAGAGGCATGGTAAGGTTGTACATGTCATTTATTATGCAAGTCGTGTGCTAAATGATGCCCAAAAGAACTACACAACCACGGAAAAGGAATTATTAGCTGTTGTATATGCTGTTGATAAGTTTAAGTCTTATTTACTTGGTTCTAAGGTTATTATTAATACTGATCATGCTGCTTTGAAGTACCTTCTAACCAAGCAGGACTCTAAACCAAGATTAATCATATGGGTGTTACTCCTTCAGGAGTTTGATATTGAGATAAAAGATAGGAAAGGGTCAGAAAATCAAGTAGCTAACTATCTCTCCAGAATTGAGCCTGAAGCAGGAGTACAACCACCCACAGCTGTGACTGAGATGTTTCCAGATGAGCAATTGTTCCTCATTCAGCAGGCTCCATAGTTTGCAGACATTGCACATTATAAGGCCATGAATTTTATTCCAAGGGAGTACAGTAGGCAACAAGTGAAAAATCTATTGACTGATGCAAAGTACTACATTTGGGAGGAACGATACCTTTTTAAAAGATGTTCAGATGGTATCATCCAGAGATGTGTCCCAGATGAAGAAAAATAGCAGATTCTTTGGCACTATCATGGTTTTGAGTATGCAGGCCACTTTGGTGGTGAAAGGACAGCTACAAAGGTCCTTCAGAGCGGGTTTTACTGGCCGACTCTCTTCAGAGACTCAAGAGCATTTGTGAAGCACTTTGACAGATGTGAAAAAGCCACAAATCTCCCTGCCAACCATGAAATGCCACAGCAGGGGATTCTTGAGGTTGAGCTGTTTGATGTGTGGGGTATTAATTTCATGGGACCTTTCTCCCCTCACATTCAAACAACTATATTCTAGTGGCAGTTGATTATGTGTCTAAGTGGGTAGAAGCTATGGCTCTATCCACCAATGATGCCAAGGTGGTAATGAGCTTTCTTCAGAGATATATCTTTAGCCAGTTTGGTGTCCCAACGACACTCATTAGTGATGGTGGAAGCCACTTCTGTAACAGACAGTTGGACTCTCTTCTGCAGAGATATGGAGTCTGTCATAAAGTGGCAACCCCCTATCATCCTCAGACTAGTGGACAGGTTGAAGTTTCCAACAGGGAACTTAAGAGGATTTTAGAGAAGACCGTCAGTGTTTCAAGAAAGGACTGGTCTAGGAAGCTTGATGATGCTCTCTGGGCATACCGGACAGTTTACAAGACTCCTATTGGCATGTCCCCTTATCAGTTGGTCTATGGCAAAGCCTGTCACTTGCCAGTTGAGTTGGAGCATAAAGCTTACTGGGCAATCCGATATCTGAATCTTAATTCAGAAGCTGCAGGAATCAAGCGAATGCTTCAGTTGAATGAGCTCGATGAATTCAGATATTCAGCTTATGAGAATGCCAAACTCTATAAGGAGAGAACTAAGTTACTGCATGACAAAAAAATTGCCATCAGAGTCTTTGAGCCAGGACAGAGAGTGCTTCTGTATAATTCAAGGCTCAAACTTTTTCCCGGTAAGCTGAAATCCCGGTGGTCAGGACCGTTTGTGGTTACCAGAGCTTCACCATATGGTTATATGGAAATACAGGAAGAGAATTCTAACAGAAAATTTACAGTGAAGGGCCAGAGGTTGAAGCACTATCTGGTAGGCGAGATTGATCGCCAGAGGTCTGCTCATCTGTTGACTTAGCAGAACTGACTGTCAAGCTAGTGACGTTAAAGAAGCACTTGTCGGGAGGCAACCCGATAATTTCGTATCCTTAGTTATTTTTCGTAGTAGTAGTTTTCTTATTTATTTGATTTTTATTGAGTTTTACTGTTTTTCTGTTCCTGCAGCTATTATATAACAGGAATCGAACACTACAGGCGACAACACAGAAAAAAACGAGCACACAACGCGCAAGCGTCGCTGACGCGTACGCGTCATATGTGGGTGTGAAAAAAAAATAAAAGTTATAGAGAGTTGTGCGGGAGTGGCGCAGGAAGTGTGCCCTGCGCACAAACATGGTCACGCGTACGCGTCCCTGACGCGTGCACGTCATTTGTGATTTTGGCAGTCCATGCGGACGCGTCAAGAACGCGCATGCGTGGATAAGTACAATCGGCGTAAAAAGTGTTTGGGCAGAGAGTTGTGATAGCTTGTGGCTAGAAGTGTGCTAGAAGCACAAAGTCGATAACGCGTACGCATCCCTGACGCATGGGCGTCCATTTCCTAAATGGCCATCCACGCTTGCGCGTGCATGACACGCACGCGTCATCTGAAAATTTTGATTCCCATACCACGCGAGCAGAGAGTTGTGCGTGCGCGCGGCCACCTTCACGCGATTCACACAAAACCAAGTCCACGCGAACGCGTCTCTGACGCGTATGCGTCATTTGAACTTAACGCGATTCACGCGTACGCGTGCCTTACGCGCACACATCGCACGTGATGCCCAAATTAAGCCCCTCAACACCTGAATTCAAATCATCCACCCCCAAATCCTAATTCTATCTCGTTCTTTTATCCTTTTATTCGTCTTTCATCTTGCTAATTATTTTTGTTTTCAGTTCTTCTTTGCTTGAGGACAAGCAAACCTTTAAGTTTGGTGTTGTGTCACTTCGCTTATGGCTTTTCTGCTTATTTTAATATCCCCAAAGGAAGATGAACGTTCTTCATGGAGGAAGGAGATGGCCACTAGCATAACTAAGGTGGTTGAGTTCCTTTCATTCTATTTCTCTTCCGTTCTTATTTTGTTGTTTTCTGTTTTCTGTTGCTTTGATTGCTTGCATGATCTTTAGTACTTTCAGTTCTTAGAATTAGTTTCATTCTGTCTCATGTACCACTCACTGAACTTGAATCTAAAAAGAAAAAGAAAAAGAAGTGATATATTGCATGAGAAATTGAGTTTATATTGAAGAGTAGTCTTATTCACTTACATGTAGTGGTATTTTCTGTGACTCTGAATGCATGACATGAACAGTGCATATTAAAATTTGAATAAAAGAATGTTGATGTACAAGGAATAGGAATTTAGAGAATTATTATGACTTCTCTGAAATAAACAAAAATTTAATCCTTGAAGCAAAAGGCACAGCCAAAAAAAAAAAAAGAGAGAGCAAGGTCCAAGGCTCTGAGCATCAATGACTAGGGAGGTCAGACATGATTAAAAGCTCAAAGAGTTGTTTCCCTAATTACATGCTTGTGGTGTTCTTGTGTCAAGTAATCCTTGAGACAAAATATTTAGAGTCGAGATCAATTGAAATTAACAAGAGTATGCCAAAGGCTTTGAGCACCACTGTCTGGGAGTAACTGAAAGAAAAATCAAAACTTCAAAAGAGTTCCCCAGTTAAGTGCTTGTGGTGTTTCTGTGTCAAGTAAAACTTGAGACAAAACATTTAAAGTCATGGCTAGGCTCAAGGTGCAAAGCACCAAAGAAAAGAAAGCTGTGTTCAAGGATTAAATTGTGTTACAAAAGATCAGAGAATTCATAATATTATCCGGATTATAATTCCGAATGACAGTAACATTCTTCTGAGTCAAAGGAGAGTGAGATTCCAAAACTATTCAGAATTGCAGTACCCCACTATAAGAAGAGACATGAGCTTAATTGAACTCTCACATTCTCATGCAAATTCACATTCTAAGCGTATATTAGTTTGGTTGCTTGAGGACAAGCAACAATTCAAGTTTGGTGTTGTGATGCGTGAGCATCTTTCCTATCTTTTCCAAGTGAATTTGCATTTAAATTGTTAAGTTTAATCAAGAATTAATTATCTTTTAGCCACTATGGATGCTACATTGAGTCTTGTGCAATTTTATTTATTTTAGGTAGCATTCGGATGGATTTGATGGAGTTTCTGCAGAGAAAGAGAAGAAACCAAGGAGCTAACCAGCGAGAAACAACGCGAGGGCGTGCCTGACACGTACGCGTGAAAAGTGAAATTGCTCATCGACGCGTGTGCATACCTAACGCATACGCGTGACACGCGAAAAAGACCATCGACGCGTACTGGTGCACGAAATTGTGATCATCAACAATGGCGCCAAAGGACTTGGAGCTCTTAAACGTGAATCACACTTTGTCACAATTCCGCACAACTAACCAGCAAGTGCACTGGGTCGTCCAAGTAATACCTTACGTGAGTAAGGGTCGATCCCACGGAGACTGTCGGCTTGAAGCAAGCTATGGTCACCTTGTAAATCTCAGTCAGGCGAATTCAGATGGTGATGGAGAATTGATAATTAAAAGATAAATAAAACATAAAATAAAGATAGAGATACTTATGTAATTCTTTGGTTGGAATTTCAGATAAGCGTATGAAGATGCTTTGTTCCTCCTGAACCTCTGCTTTCCTATTGCCTTCTTCCAATCATTCATACTCCTTTCCATGGCAAGCTTTATGTTGGGCATCATCGTTGTCAATGGCTACTTCCCGTCCTCTCAGTGAAGATGTTCTACGCACGCTGTCACCGCACGGCTAATCATTTGTCGGTTCTCGATCATGTTGGAATAGGATCCATTGAGCCTTTTGCGTCTGTCACACGCCCAACAATCGCGAGTTTGAAGCTTGTCACAGTCATCCCATCCCAAATCCTACTCAAAATACCACAGACAAGGTTTAGACTTTTCGGATCTCAAGAATGACCGCCAATAATTCTAGCCTATACCACGAAGGTTCTAATCTTAGATTAGAAACCCAAGAGATACACATTCAAGCTTGTTTGCATGTAGAACGGAAGTGGTTGTCAGTCACGCGTTCATAAGTGAGAATGGTGATGAGTGTCACATAATCATCACATTCATCGTGTTCTTGGGTGCGAATGAATATCTTGGAGAAGAAATAAACTTGAATTGAATAGAAAAACAATAGTACTTTGTATTAATTCATGAAGAACAACAGAGTTCCACACCTTAATCTATGGTGTGTAGAAACTCCACCGTTGAAAATACAAAAAGTGATAATGGTGTAAGCATGGCCAAATGGCAGCCTCCAAGGTCTAGGGACTAAACGTCCAAAGATCCCCCCCCCCAAAATACAATAGTAAAAGGTCCTATTTATAGAGAACTAGTAGCCTAGGATTTACAGAAATAAGTAATTAATGCAGAAATCTTCTTCCGAGCCCACTTGGTGTGTGCTTGGGCTGAGCATTGAAGCTTCCATGTGTAGAGACTTTTCTTGGAGTTAAACGCCAGTTTTTGTGCCAGTTTGGGCGTTTAACTCCAGCTTTCGTGCCAGTTCTGGCGTTAAACGCCAGAATTCTTGAGCTGACTTAGAACGCCTGTTTGGGCCATCAAATCTTAGGCAAAGTATGGACTATTATATATTTTTGGAAAGCCTAGGATGTCTACTTTCCAACGCAATTGAGAGCGCACCAATTGGGCTTCTGTAACCCCAGAAAATCCACTTCGAGTGCAGGGAGGTCAGAATCCAACAACATCTGCAGTCCTTGTTCAGCTTCTGAATAAGATTTTTGCTCAGGTCCCTCAATTTCAACCAGAAAATACCTGAAATCATAGAAAAACATAAAAACTCATAGGTAAGTCCAGAAGAGTGATTTTTATTTAAAAACTAATAAAAATAAAATAAAAACTAATTAAAATATTCTAAAAACATACTAAAAACAATGCCAAAAAGCGTATAAATTATCCGCTCATCACGTACGCGTGACCTAAATTGTTGCTTGTCCCCAAGCAACTAAAAGAAGAGAATATACAATGAATTCCAAAAACATCTATGAAGATCAGTATTAATTAGATGAGCGGGGCTTTTAGCTTTTTGCTTCTAAACAGATTTGGCATCTCACTTTATCCTTTGAAGTTCAGAATGATTGGCATCTATAGGAACTCAGAACCCATATAGTGTTATTGATTCTCCTAGTTAAGTATGTTGATTCTTGAACACAGCTACTTTATGAGTCTTGGTCGTGACCCTAAGCATTTTGTTTTCCAGTATTACCACTGATACATAAATGCCACAGACACATAACTGGGTGAACCTTTACAGATTGTGACTCAACTTTGCTAGAGTCCCCAATTAGAGGTGTCCAGAGCTCTTAAGCACACTCTTTTTGCTTTTGGACCACGACTTTAACCGCTCAGTCTCAAGTTTTTACTTGACACCTTCACGCCACAAGCACATGGTTAGGGACAGCTTGGTTTAGCCGTTTAGGCAAGGATTTTATTCTTGTGGGCCCTGCTATCCACTGATGCTCAAAGCCTTGGATCATTTTTTTCACCCTTGCCTTTTGGTTTAAAGGGGTATTGGCTTTTTCTGCTTGCTTTTCTTTTTCTTTCTTTTTTCTTTTCTCTTTTTTTTTCGCCTCTCTTTTTTTTTTTCTACAAGCTTTTCACTACTTTTTCTTGCTTCAAGAATCAATTTTATGATTTTTCAGATCATCAGATAATATTTCTCCTTTTCCCATCATTCTTTCAAGAGCCAACAATTTTAACATTCATAAACAATCAAATTCAAAAATATGCACTGTTCAAGCATTCATTCAGAAAAACAATAGTATTGCCACCACATTAAAATAATTAAACTGTTTTAAAATTTGAGATTCATGCACTTCTTTTTCTTTTTCAATTAAAAACATTTTTCATTTAAGAAAGGTGATGGATTCATTTTCATAGCTTTAAGGTATAGACACTTAGACACTAATGATCATGTAATAAAGACACAAACGTAAATAAACATAAAGCATAAAAATTCGAAAAACAGAAAATAAAGAACAAGGAAATTAAAGAACGGGTCCACCTTAGTGATGACGGCTTGTTCTTCCTCTTGAAGATCTTATGGAGTGCTTGAGCTCCTCAATGTCTCTTCCTTGCCTTTATTGCTCCTCTCTCATGGTTCTTTGGTCTTCTCTAATTTCATGGAGGAGGATGGAATCCTCTTGGTGCTCCACCCTTAGTTGTCCCATGTTGGAGCTTAATTCTCCTAGAGAGGTGTTGATTTGCTCCCAATAGTTTTGTGGAGGAAAATGCATCCCTTGAGGCATCTCAGGGATTTCATGATGAGGGGTTTCCTCATGCTCTTGTCCATGAGTGGGATCTCTTGTTTGCTCCATCCTTTTCTTCGTGATGGGCTTGTCCTCATCAATGAGGATGTCTTCCTCTATGTCAATTCCAGCTGAATTACAGAGGTGACAAATGAGATGAGGGAAAGCTAACCTTGCCACAGTAGAGGACTTGTCTGCTACCTTGTAGAGTTCTTGGGATATAACCTCATGAACTTCTACTTCCTCTCCAATCATGATGCTATGAATCATGATAGCCCGGTCTATAGTAACTTCAGACCAGTTGCTAGTGGGAATGATTGAGCGTTGGATGAACTCCAACCATCCCCTAACCACGGGCTTGAGGTCATGCCTTCTTAGTTGAACCGGCTTCCCTCTTGAATCTCTCTTCCATTGAGCGCCCTCTTCACAGATGTCCATGAGGACTTGGTCCAACCTTTGATCAAAGTTGACCCTTCTAGTGTATGGGTGTGCATCTCATTGCATCATAGGCAAATTGAATGCCAACCTTATGTTTTCCGGACTAAAATCCAAGTATTTCCCTCGGACCATTGTAAGCCAGTTCTTAGGGTCCGGGTTCACACTTTGATCATGGTTCTTGGTGATCCATGCATTGGCATAGAACTCTTGAACCATTAAGATTTTGACTTGTTGAATGGGGTTGGTGAGAACTTCCCAACCTCTTCTTCGGATCTCATGTCGGATCTCTGGATATTCCCCCTTTTTGAGCTTAAAAGGGACCTCGGGGATCACCTTCTTCATGGCCACAACTTCATAGAAGTGGTCTTGATGTACCCTTGAGAGGAATCTCTCCATCTTTCATGACTCGGAGGTGAAAGCTTTTGCCTTCTCTTTCCTCTTTCTAGAGGTTTCTTCGGCCTTTGGTGCCATTAATGGTTATGGAAAAACAAAAAAAGCTTTAGCTTTTACCACACCAAACTTAGAAAGTTGCTCATCCTCGAGCAAAAGAAGAAAGAAGAGAGTAGAAGAAGAAGAAATAGAGGAGATGGAGAGGGCTTTGTATTTCGGCCAAGGGGGATGGGTAGTGTGTATGTTGTGTGAAAATGAAGGAGTGAAGATGGGTTTATATAGGAGTGGAGGGGGGTATGGTTCGGCCATGTATGGGTGGGTTTGGGAGGGAAAGTGGTTTGAATTTGAATTGTGAGGTAGGTGGGGCTTTATGATGGATGAATGTGAGTGGTGAAGAGAATGGTGGGATTTGATAGGTGAGGGGTTTTTGGGGAAGAGGTATTGAGGTGATTGGTGAATGGGTGAAGAAGAGAGAGAGAGGTGGGGTAGGTGGGGATCCTGTGTGGTCCATAGATTCTGAGGTATCAAGGATTTCTCATCCCTGTACCATGTGGCATGCAAAAAGCCCCTTGCTGCTAATCCTGGTGTTAAACGCCAGGCTGCTGCCCATTTCTGGCGTTAAACGCCCAGAATGGTGTCAGACTGGGCGTTTAACGCCCATTCTGCTACCCTTACTGGCGTTTAAACGCCAGTAAGTTTCTCCTCCAGGGTGTTCTATTTTTAATACTGTTTTTCCTTCTGTTTTTGTTTTTTCAATTGTTTTGTGACTTCACATGATCATCAACCTACAGAAAACATAAAATAACAAAAGAAAATAGAAATTCAATATAGATAGTTAAAGATTGGGTTGCCTCCCAATAAGCGCTTCTTTAATGTCAGTAGCTTGACAGTGGCTCTCATGGAGCCTCACAGATGTTTAGAGCAATGTTGGAACCTCCCAACACCAAACTTAGAGTTTGACTGTGAGGGATTTGTTTGTCTCTGTATTGAGAGAAGCTCTTCATGCTTCTTCTCCATGGTTACAGAGGGATATCCTTGAGCCTTAAACACAAGGGAATCTTCATTCACTTGAATGATCAATTCACCTCTGTCAACATCAATTACAGCTTTTGCTGTAGCTAGGAAGGGTCTGCCAAAGATGATGGACTCATCCACACACTTCCCAGTCTCTAGGATTATAAAATCAGCAGGGATGTAATGGTCTTCAACCTTTACCAAGACATCCTCTACAAGTCCATAAGCTTGTTTCTTTGAATTGTCTGCCATCTCCAGTGAGATTCTTGCAGCTTGTACCTCAATGATCCCTAGCTTCTCCATTACAGAGAGAGGCATAAGGTTTATACTTGACCCCAGGTCACACAGAGCCTTCTCAAAGGTCATGGTGTCTATGTTACAAGGGATTAAGAATTTTCCAGGGTCTTGTCTCTTCAGAGGTAATCTCTGCCTAGTCAAGTCATCCAGTTTTTTGATGAACAATGGAGGTTCATCCTCCCAAGTTTCATTACCAAACAACCTGGCATTTAGCTTCATGATTGCTTTAAAGTAGTTAGCAACTTGCTCTTCACTAACATCTTCATCCTCTTCAGAGGAAGAATACTCATCAGAGCTCATGAATCGCAAAAGTAAATTCAATGGAATCTCTATGGTCTCAGTGTGAGCCTCAGATTCCCATGGTTCCTCATTAGGGAACCCCTTGGAGGTTAGTGGACGTCCATTGAGGTCTTCCTCAGTGGAAATCACTGTCTCTTCCTCCTCTCCAGGTTCGGCCATGTGAGACGTGTTTATGGCCTTGCACTCTCTTTTTGGATTCTCTTCTGTATTGCTTGGGAGAGTACTAGGAGGGAGTTCAGTAATTTTCTTGCTCAGCTGACCCACCTGTGCCTCTAAATTTCTAATGGAGGACCTTGTTTCAGTCATGAAACTTTGAGTGGTTTTAATTAGATCAGAGACTATGGTTGCTAAGTCAGAATGGCTTTGCTTAGAATTCTCTGTCTGTTGCTGAGAAGATGATGGAAAAGGCTTACTATTGCTAAACCTATTTCTTCCACCATTATTGTTGTTGAAACCTTGTTGAGGTCTCTGTTGATCCTTCCATGGGAGATTTGGATGATTTCTCCATGAAGGATTATAGGTGTTTCCATAGGGTTCTCCCATGTAATTCACCTCTTCCATTGCTGGGTTCTCAGGATTATAAGCTTCTTCTTCAGAGGAAGCTTCCTTAGTACTGCCTGTTGCTGCTTGCATTCCAGACAGACTCTGAGAAATCAAATTGACTTGTTGAGTCAATATCTTATTCTGAGCTAGTATGGCATTCAGAGTATCAATTTCAAGAACTCCTTTCTTCTGATTAGTCCCATTATTCACAGGATTCCTTTCAGAGGTGTACATGAATTGGTTATTTGCAACCATTTCAATGAGATCCTGAGATTCTGCAGGTGTCTTCTTCAGATGAAGAGATCCTCCAGTAGAGCTGTCCAATGACATCTTGGACAGTTCAGACAGACCATCATAGAAGATACCTATGATGCTCCATTCTGAAAGCATGTCAGAAGGACACCTTCTGATCAATTGCTTGTATCTTTCCCAAGCTTCATAGAGGGATTCACCTTCCTTCTGTCTGAAGGTTTGGACTTCCACTCTAAGCTTACTCAATTTTTGAGGTGGAAAAAACTTTCCCAAGAAGGCATTAACTAGCTTTTCCCAAGAGTTCAGGCTTTCTTTAGGTTGTGAGTCCAACCATGTCCTAGCTCTGTCTCTTACAGCAAAGGAAAAAAGCATAAGCTTGTAAACCTCAGGATCAACCCCATTGGTCTTGACAGTGTCACAAATTTGCAAGAATTCAGCTAAGAACTGATGAGGATCTTCCAATGGAAGTCCATGAAACTGGCAATTATGTTGCATTAGAGAACTAATTGAGGCTTAAGCTCAAAGTTGTTTGCTCCAATGGCAGGGATTGAGATGCTTCTCCCATAGAAGTCGGGAGTAGGTGCAGTAAAGTCACCAAGCACCTTCCTTGCATTGTTGGCATTGTTGTTTTTGGCTGCCATGGTTTCTTCTTCGTTGAAAAGCTCTGTTAGGGCCTCTAGAGAAAATTGTGCTTTAGCTTCTCTTAGCTTTCTCTTCAAGATCCTTTCAGGTTCAGGATCAGCTTGAACAAGTATGCCTTTATCTTTGTTCCTGCTCATATGAAAGAGAAGAGAACAAGAAAGTAGGGAATCCTCTATGTCACAGTATAGAGATTCCTTGAGGTGTCAGAGGAAAAGAAGAATAGAAGGAGGAGGTAGATAGAAGAGAATTCGAACTTATCAAGAGGGATAGAGTTCGAATTGCACCTTGAGGAGGAGTGTTAGTCCTTTAAATAGAAGGATGTGAGAAAAGGGGAAGAATTTTCGAAAATAAATTAAAAAGATTTTGAAATAATAAAAAGAAATTTAAAAATTTGATTGAGATTTTCGAAAATTAAGATTGGGAAAGAAATTAAGTGATTTTTGAAAAAGATTTTGAAATTAGAAATCAAAAAGATATGATTGAGAGTTAATTTTGAAAAAGATGTGATTGAAGAGATATGATTGAGAAGATATGATTGAGAATCAAATTAAAAAAGGAAAGTTTTAAAATTAAAGTTGATTGCTTGACTAACAAGAAATTAGAAGATATGATTCTAGAATTAAAACTTTGATCCTTTCTTAATAGGCAAGTAACAACTTGAAAATTTTGAATTAAATCACTAATTGTAGCAAGGATTTTCGAAAATAGTAATAAAATAAAAAGAATTAGAAAGAAATTGATTTTGAAAGGATACGATTGAAAAGATATGATTTGAAAAAGATTTGATTTTGAAAAATTATGAAAATTTGAAAAAGATTTGAATTAAAAACAAAATCTTCCCTCTAGTGTCATCCTGGCGTTAAACGCCCAGAATGGCATCCATTCTGGCGTTTAACGCCCAGAATGGCATCCATTCTGGCGTTTAACGCCCAGAATGGCATCCATTCTGGCGTTTAACGCCCAAAATCCTACCTTTTCGGGCGTTAAACACCCAGCCAGCAGGCAAATTCAGATGGTGATGGAGAATTGATAATTAAAAGATAAATAAAACATAAAATAAAGAAAGGGATACTTATGTAATTCTTTGGTTGGAATTTCAGATAAGCGTATAAAGATGCTTTGTTCCTCCTGAACCTCTGCTTTCCTATTGCCTTCTTCCAATCATTCATACTCCTTTCCATGGCAAGCTTTAAGTTGGGGATCACCGTTGTCAATGGCTACTTCCCGTCCTCTCAGTGAAAATGTTCTACGCACGCTGTCACCGCACGGCTAATCATCTGTCGGTTCTCGATCATGTTGGAATAGGATCCATTGATCCTTTTGCGTCTGTCACACGCCCAACAATCGCGAGTATGAAGCTCGTCACAGTCATCCCTTCCCAGATCCTACTCGGAATACCACAGACAAGGTTTAGACTTTTCGGATCTCAAGAATGATCGCCAATAATTCCAGCCTATACCACGAAGGTTCTAATCTTAGATTAGAAACCCAAGAGATACACATTCAAGCTTGTTTGCATGTAGAACGGAAGTGGTTGTCAGTCACACGTTCATAGGTGAGAATGGTGATGAGTGTCACATAATCATCACATTCATCATGTTCTTGGGTGCGAATGAATATCTTAGAGAAGAAATAGGCTTGAGTTGAATATAAAAACAATAGTACTTTGTATTAATTCATGAAGAACAGCAGAGCTCCACACCTTAATCTTTGGTGTGTAGAAACTCCACCGTTGAAAATACAAAAGTGATAATGGTGTAAGCATGGCCGAATGGCCAGCCTCCAAGGTCTAGGGACTAAACGTCCAAAGATCCCCCCCCCCCCCCCCCCAAAATACAATAGTAAAAGGTCCTATTTATAGAGAACTAGTAGCCTAGGGTTTACAGAAATAAGTAATTAATGCAGAAATCTTTTTCCAGGCCCACTTGGTGTGTGCTTGGGCTAAGCATTGAAGCTTCCATGTGTAGAGACTTTTCTTGGAGTTAAACGCCAGCTTTTGTGCCAGTTTGGGCATTTAACTCCAGCTTTCGTGCCAGTTCTGGCGTTAAACGCTAGAATTCTTGAGCTGACTTGGAACGCCTATTTGGGCCATCAAATCTCGAACAAAGTATGGACTATTAAACTTTGCTAGAAAGCCCAGGATGTATACTTTCCAACGCAATTGAGAGCTTGCCAATTGGGCTTCTGTAGCTCCAGAAAATCCACTTCGAGTGTAAGGAGGTCAGAATCCAACAGCATCTGCAGTCCTTTTTCAGCCTCTGAATCAGATTTTTGCTCAGGTCCCTCAATTTCAGCCAAAAAATACCTGAAATCACAGAAAAACACACAAACTCATAGTAAAGCCAGAAGAGTGATTTTTATTTAAAAACTAATAAAAATATAATAAAAACTAATTAAAATATTCTAAAAACATACTAAAAACAATGCCAAAAAGCGTATAAATTATCCGCTCATCACGTATGCGTGACTGACACGTACGCGTGACTGATGCGTACGCGTGACATGCGCGACATGCAGAAAACACAGAAAACACTGGGGGCAATTTCAGGCCGAGTTTCGATCCATTTTTTCGGCCCAAAAACACAGACTAGAGCCAGGGAATAGTAGAGACTCAAGGGGAGATTCACACAAGAATGATTATGCCCACTCCAAGTTAGGCGTGGACCCTACGAAGCAAGTGGTCCCCATCCATCAATTGAAGACATGCTGATTGCTTTAATTAATTCTGATTTAAACTTTAATTATTATTTTAAAATAGGAAAAGATATTATTTTAGTTTGGGAAGATATATTTTTAATTAATTAGGATTAGATATAAAAAGAGATTCCAACAGGGAGATTCCAAGGACAACATTATTCCATTCAAACTACCAAAATACATTCTATCAGAATCCTTATTTTCTTTAACATGAGCAACTAAACCTCCATTGTTAAGGTTAGGAGCTCTATCTATTGTATGGATTGATTTTATTGTTTTTCTATTTTAATTCATGTCTTGATTTATATTTAAGAATTTTTTTCGTTCCTTATTTTATGAATTTGGGTGGAACGGAAGTATGACCCTCTTTCTAATTGAGTTCATGTATAACTTGGAAAAGCTCTTTACTTGAACAACAGCTTGAAAACAACTTCTCCTAAAATTCTAGTTTATCTGAATTTAACGGGATACGTGACATATAATCCTTTTATATTTGGGTAATTAGGATTTCTGTGGCATATAACTAGAATTGAACTTCACCCCCTAATCGGAATTAATTGAACAAGGAATTGGCTGTTGATGAATTTTAGAGGAGACTAGGAAGGTTTAAGGAATTAGGGTCTAGTCACATATAGTAGCAATGAATTAAATCTTACATGATTAAAATAAATTAATAAGAAAAGTTAATCCAGAAAATAGATAACTCTGAAGCCTTAACTGTTTCTCCATATTTTATTCCCAACTTATTTACTTGCCTTTCTCTAATATTCTTGCTATTGTTTAATGTCTTTGAATTCTCAAACACTATTTTTTGTTTGCCTAACTAAGTAAATCAATTAACCATTGTTGCTTAGTCCTTCAATCCTCGTGGGATCGACCCTCACTCACCTGAGGTATTACTTACTACGAACCGGTGCACTTGCCGGTTAGTTTGTGGGTTATAAATTCCGCAACACTTTTCCCTCATAGCCCTTTGATATTCTCTTGTTTCATGGAGGATAGTGGATGCTCTTGGTGTCCCATCCTCAGCTGATCCATGTTGGAGCTTAATTCTCCTAGAGAAGTATTCAGTTGATCCCAATATCTTTGGGGAGAAAAATGCATCCCTTGAGGCATTTAAGGGATTTCTTGTTGAGGCAGCTCCACATGATCTTGCTATGGTTCATGTGCCAGCTCTCTAACATGCTCCATCCTTCTTTTAGTGATGGGCTTGTCTTCCTGAATGGGAATGTCTCCTTCTATGACAATTCCAACTGAATTGCATAAGTGACAAATGAGGTGAGGGAATGCTAGCCTTGCTTGGGTGGAGGTCTTTTATGCCACCTTGTACGGCTCTTGAGGTATCACCTCATTTACCTCCACCTCATCCCCAAGCATGATGCAGTGAATCATGATGGCTCAGTCAATGGTCACTTCGGACCGGTTGCTAGTAGGGATGAAAGAGCGTTGGATGAATTCCAACCATCCTCTTGCTACGGGCTTAAGGTCAAGCCTTCTTAGTTGAATAGGCTTGCCTTGAGCATCCCTTCTCCATTGTGCTCCTTCCACATAGATGTCTGAAAGGACTTGGTCCAGCCTTTGATCAAAATTGACTCTTCTAGTGTAAGGGTGTGGGTCTCCATGCATTAATGGTAGTTGGAGCGCCAACCTTACACTTTCCGGGCTGAAATCCAAGAGACGCCCTTGGACCATGGTCTACCAATTTTTGGGGTGTGGGTTCACAATAATGTCATGATTTTTGGTGACCCACGCATTGGCATAAAACTCTTGCACCATTAAGATTCCAACTTCCGGGATGGGGTTGGTCAGAACTTCCCAAACTCTTCTCCGAATTTCTTGTTGGATCTTTGGATACTCATTCTTTACGAGCCTAAAGGGGACTTCAGGAATCACCCTCTTCTTTGCCACCACTTCATAGAAGTGGTATTGATGAGTCTTAGTAAGGAATCTCTCCCTTTCCCAAGGTTTGGAGGCGGAAGCTATGGCTTTTCATTTCCTCTTTCTAGAGGATTCTCTGACTTTAAATGCCATAAGTATCAATGGGAAGCAAAAAGCACGGCTTTTCCAATACCAAAATTAAAAGCTTTGCTCGTCCTCAAGCAAAATAACAAAAGAAGAAGAAGAGAGTAGAAGAAGGAATAAAGAGATGGAGTAGAGAGGGGGAAGGCTTTTGGCTATGTATGTGGGAAAGGAAGAAGAATGTTGTGTGAGTAGGATGGGGTAAATAAGGGGGTATTTATAGTGGGGGTTTGGGTTAGGGTTCGGTTTTGAGGTGGGGGAATTAGGAGGAAAATGTTTTGAATTTGAAGTGGGTGGGGTTGGTGGCAATAGATGGATGGTAGAAATGAAGGGTGTTGGGAAGAAAAAAAGGTGATGTGGATGTGATTGGTTGAGGGTGTGTGGGGAAGAGTATATATGGAGAAGAGAAAAAGTAAGAGAGAGAAGAATATGGGGTAGGTGGAGATTCTGTGGGACCCACTGATCCTGAGAGGCTAGAGAATTCGAATTTCCTGCCCCCTTGTGGGCGTTGAATGCTCAACCTCTGCTCATGGCTGGCATTCAACACCAGCTTCTTGTTCCTCCTTGGGCGTTGAACACTCACACTATTCATTCTGTGGCATTCAACGCCAGTTTCCTCACCTGTTGGGGGCGTTGAACGCTCCTCTTGCCTCTTTGTCTGGCGTTCAATGCCAGCTAGGGGTGTACTCCAAGGTATTCTGCTTCCATCTCTGAACATCTTTGTCTCTATTCTAACTACTGCACATGATCACAAACTCTAAAAAGGAATTAATTCTGAAAATAACTTAATATAACTCAAATAAAAATAACTAAAAATCGGAATAATATAATTATGGTTGGGTTGCCTCCCAACAAGCGCTTCTTTAACGTCACTAGCTTGACGGTCAGCCTTTTATGTGGATGGATAGGCGCTCAGAATTTTGCCCCTTACAGTGAACTTCTTCCCTGTGCTCTCATGGATGAGCTCCATGTGTTCTAGAGACAGGATCTTATTCACAATGTGTGGAATTACTGGGCTGTCTGTGAAGACAACTCTCATGCCAGGTGAGAGGCCTTTAGTGGGAGTTTTCTTATCCCTCTAGCCTTTAGGTACCTTCTACTTAGTACCTTCATTCTCAGTGCTTGACGCTGGTTTCTCAACACCAAACATAGATTTGGTGTTTGGGAATTCTGTAAAGCTCTGCACTGAGAGAGAGGATTGGAATACTAAGTGTTGCATAGTTGTCTCTCCCTTAGGGAAGGAGTTAGGTTTGGGCATCTTCAATAAGATGTGATCCTCTCATAATTGAAGAACTAGATCTCCCTTTGCCACATCAATTATGGCATTGGTTGTAACTAGGAAAGGTCTTCCAAGGATGATGGATTCATCCTCGTCATCTCCAGTTTTTAAGATTATAAAATCTGTAGGGATGTAAAAGTTTTCAACCTTTACTAAGACATTCTCTACCAGACCATATGCCTTTTTCAATGACCTGTCTGCCATCTCCAATGAGATCTTGGTAGCTTGTACCTCAAAGATTTCCAGCCTCTTCATTACAGAGAGAGGCATGAGGTTTATGCTTGACCCTAGGTCACATAAAGCATTCTCAAAAGTAATTGTTCCTATGGTGCAGGGAATTAGGAAGCGTCTGGGATTCGATAGCTTTTGAGGTAGTTTCTTTTGAATGAAGGCATTGAGTTCCTGGTGAGCACTGGGGGTTCTTCCTCCAAGGTCTTTGTTCCAAGTAGTATTCTTCAGAGTCCATAATCTGCAACCAGGCATTCAAGGGAACCTCTATGGTCTCCTCATGTGTGCTGGTTTTTTTTAGTTTTTCAACAATGGAGTCCTTAGTGGGCATTGAACGCCCAGCTACTCCTATTGTGGCATTCAAAGCCAAGATTTGTCCCTTTTTGGGCATTGAATGCGCAGCCTTTACCCCATTGCTGGCGTTCAACTTCAATAACTGCTCCTCCTTGGGTGTTGAACGTCCAACTACTCCCTTGCTGGCGTTCAACGCCAGCTTCTCCTCTTTAGTTTCAGCCTCAACTTCTACAGTGATGGCCTTGCACTCTTCTCTTGGGTTTACTTCAGTGTTACTAGGAAGAGTGTTAGGAGGGGTCTCAGGGATTCTCTTACTCAGTTGACTAATTTGTACCTCCAGATTCCTAATGGAGGATCTTGTTTCAGTAATGAAACTATGACTGGTCTGAGAAAGATTGGAGACTATAGTGGCTAAGTCAAGAGGCTCTGCTTAGAAGTCTCCATCTATTGCTGAAAAGGTGGAAATGGTCTGTTATTAAACCTATTTTGGTTTCTTCCACCTTGGTTGTTATTGATGCCTTGTTGAGGCTTCTGTTGATCTCTCCATGAGAAGTTGGGATGATTCCTCCATGATGAGTTGTAGGTATTTCCATAAGGCTCTTTATTGGGATTTCCCAAATAATTAAACTCATCCATCATGGGTTGATCTGGATCATATGCATCTCCTTCATAGAAGGCTTCTTGAGTGTTGTCAGCTACAGTTTGCAATCCAGTCAGCTGCTGAGAGATCATGTTGACCTGTTGGGCCAGGATCTTATTCTGAGCCAATATGGCATTCAGAGTGTCAACCTCCAGGACTCCTCTCTTCTGAGCTACCCCATTGCTTACAAGGTTCTTCTCAGAAGTGTACTTGAATTGGTTCTTAGCAACCATGTTAATGAGTTCCTATGCCTCTTCAGGCATTTTCTTCAAGTGGAGTGATCCTCTAGCAGAGTGGTCTGAAGCCATTTTAGATAATTCAGAGAGACCATCATAGAAGATATCTAACAAGGTCCAGTCTAAAATCATGTTAGGAGGTCATTTTCTGATTAATTGCTTGTGCCTCTCCCAGGTCTCATAGAGGGATTCACCCTCTTTCTACCTGAACGTCTGTACTTCTACCCTAAGCTTGCTCAGATTTTGAGGTGAAAAGAACTTGGTCAAGAATGAATTGACCACTTTTTTCCAAGAGTCTAGGCTTTTCTTAGGCTGAGAATCCAGCTATAACCTAGCTCTGTCCCTTACAGCAAAGGAAAAAGGCAAAAATTTGTAAATCTCTGGATCTACTCAATTAGTCTTGACAGTATCACAGATATGAAAGAAATTAGAGATAAATCTGTTGGGATCTTCATGTGGAAGTCCATGAAACTGGATGTTCTGTTGAACTAGGGTAACCAGTTGAGGCTTCAGCTCAAAGTTATTTGCACCAATGGTAGGTATAGAGATGCTTCTTCCATAGAAGTCAGAAGTGGGTGCAGTAAAGTCACTTAGGACCTTCCTTGCATCTTTTCCACTATTAGGATTGGCTGCCACGTCTGTGTTTTCATCTTCTTGTTCGAAAAGCTCTATGAGGTTTCCTCCGGACTGTTGTGCTCTAACTTGTTGTAGTCGCCTCCTTAGAGTCCTCTCAGGCTTAGGATCAGGATCAAAGAGAGGTTTTTTATCCCTGTTCCTGCTTATAAACAAGGAGAAAGAATGCAAGAAGAAAAGAAAAAAGGATTTTCTATGTCATAGTGTAGAGGTCCTTTGTGAGAGAGTTAGAAGGAGGAGAAAAGAAAAGAAAGAGATCCTTTAAATTAAAAGAGTTTTCAAAAAATAAATAGAAAAAGAAAAAAGAAGATTTTTGAAAATAAAAGAGAGAGAAAGAGGTAAGAAGCAGAAAGTTTTCGAAAATAGAAGAGAGAGAAAGAAGAATTAGAGAGATACCAAACATTCAAAATTAAAATAAGATAAAACAAGTAACTAACCAACTAACAAGATTTGAAAACAAATTTAAAGATTTTATTTTGAAATTTAATTTTAAAAGAAAGTAAAGACTTGGAATTTAGAAGTTTTAAATTTAAAAAGAAGATAAGATAGGAAGGACTTAAAGCAAGAAGATATGATAAAGATTTGAAAAAGATTTGCAAAGATAAGATTTGAAATTTGATTTTTGAAAAAGATTTGATTTTGAAATTTGAAATTTGAATTTTAAATTTTGAATTTTGAATTTAAAGATAAGATAGGATTTTTGAATTTTAAAGAAAGATAAAAAGATAAGATAAAGATTTGAAAAGATAAGATTTGAAATTTAAAATTTAAACTTTACTAACTGATGCCAGGGTATTTTGGCCAGTTTCACTAACCTTTTCTTTACTCTTTTTAAGGTAGTTTCATGCATTTTCTTAGAAAATAAGCTAGTTTTGGGTAGATATTCACTTACATCTTGATTCAAGCATACATTGTGCACTTTACATGATTTCATGAGAATTTTGCATGAATTATATGACAAATTGGATGATGCATGACTCATGACTTGGACTAGAACTTTGATGCACTTTGTTGCTTGATTTCAGGACAAAGGAAGCAAAGAAGAAGCACGTTAGCAGTCACGTTAGTCCCACTAACGTGACCTCTAACGTGGAATGGGTGCTTACTTGCAAAGTTAATGAGAAAGGTAATCGCCAATAACGCCCTCGAAGCCATCATAAGCCCACGTTAAGAGTCACGTTAACTAAGTTAACGTGAACTCTAACATGGAAGAAGAGAACAAGGCCAACGTTAGTGACACTCTCCTTTGTCACTAACGTTGGACCAAGCTCATAATTGGCCACGTTAGTTGCCACGTTAACTTAGTTAATGTGGACTCTAACATTAAGAAGCAAAAGAGAAGCCAACGTTAGTGACATTCACCTTTGTCACTAACGTTGGCCAAGCCTCCATAAGCCACGTTAACTTAGTTAACGTGGAAGCTAACGTGAAGTGAGCAATTGATAGCCAACGTTAGTGACACTTACCTTTGTCACTAACGTTAGGGTGAACCACCAAGAGCCACCATGAGCAACGTTAACTCCCACGTTAACTTAGTTAACATGGGAGCTAACGTGGATAAAGAGATGATGAGCCAACGTTAGTGACACTCACCTTTGTCACTAACGTTGGAGATGGCTAGCATGACTACGTTAGAAGCCATGACTCTAACGTGGGAAAGAAGGGCACATTGGAACGATAGTGACAAAGGTAAGTGTCACTAACGTTCTCGAAGGATTGGCATTACTACGTTAGAAGCCACGTTAACCTAGTTAACGTGGACTCTAACGCAGGGACAGGGGAGGACTCTCCACGTTATTGGGAAAGGTAAGTCCCAATAACGTGTGCGAAGGACCAAGAGGCAAAGTTAGTGGTCACGTTAGTGCCACTAACGTTAAAGTCAACGTGATCATATTTGCGTTACGAACGTTAGTGAAAAAGGTGATTGTCACTAACGTTCTCGAACCCACACTTTCACTTAACGTTGACACCACTAACGTCCTAAGCTAAAGTCTCTGCCTACTTCACCTTTTCTCTCTGCAAGCAAAGCTAAGCCCAAGAAAAAGGATAATTGCTTCAAACTCAAGATCCAGAGGCCCATACCCAAGACTTGAAGAGCCAACTAGAAGATAAGAAGAGTAGTATATATAGGAGTAGCTTTGAATTAGTCTGGGGAGTTGGAAAACTATAGGGAGCTTTTGGCATAGAACTACTCTCTGTATTTTACTTTCTCTGCACTTCTAGTTTTACTTTCATCATGTATTCTCCATCTTGGTTTTCATTTTCCAGAGCTATGAACAACTAAACCCCTTTCATTGGGTTAGGGAGCTCTGTTGTAATTTGATGGATCAATATTAGTTTTCATTCTCCTTCTTCTATCTTTTCTCTTGATTTTACTAGAAAACTTTCGATCTTTATCCAATTGGGTAGTTATCTTGGAAAAGAAGCTATTCATACTTGGATCTCTTCTGAACCTTGAAAGAGGAATGAAGAGATAATGCTAGAAATGCTTTCTCATGCTGGACCAAATTGGGTTTGGATGGATATGTGACTATAATCCTACCAACACTTGATTTGGAAAATGCATGTGGTATAATCAGTGACCATACTTCATCTCTTCTCATGAGCAATTGACCAAGGAATTGGCTATTGATCAAGATTTGAGAGATTGAATTACCAAGAAATTGGAATTCGATCACTTAAGATTGCCAAGGAGATCAATGAATGCATTGATTGAGGAAGAGATGAAAATGAACTTGATCCGGAAAATGCAACATCTCCTGAACCCAATGAACTCCCATTTCTGATCTTACCTATTCTCTTTAATTTCTGCCATTTACTTTTATGAGCAATTACCCCATTCCCGTTTAAGATTCTGCAATTTACTTTCCGCCATTTACATTCAGCTCTTTATTTCTAGCATTTACTGTTTCTGCTATTTACTTTCCCGCCATTTAATTTTCTGCAAATCTCAAATCAAATTCTGGTTCGCTCAACTAGAACATTCCTCTAGTTAACATTGCTTGATCAATCAATCTCTGTGGGATTCGACCTCACTCTATTGTGAGTTTTTACTTGACGACAAATTTGGTACACTTGCCGAAGAAAATTTGTTGAGAGACAAGTTTTGTGCGTATCAAGTTTATGGCGCCGTTGCCGGGGATTGATTTTGTATCAACAATTATTAAGTTGGAGGATCACTAGATTGAACATTTTTTATTCTGTTGATTTAAATTTCTATTTGAGCAATTTACTTTCGGTTTCAGTTGTTTTTATTCCCATCCCTTTAACCCCTTTATTCCAATTGTTTACACTCTGTTTCAGTCACCCACTAACTGTTTGATATATTGCATCACTCACACTAACAGCATCTTTTTTAGAATAGTTTCTGGATCTATTGCCTTGCTTGCACCTTGTTGGTTGTATGACAGGGAGGAGAAGTGGGGCTTCAACTTCCTTTGATTCTGAACCTGAGAGGACATTCCTTAGATTAAGGAGGGAAGCAAGAGGAAAAAGAGTAGTGGGTGCTGAGAAAGAGGAAGAGTACTTTGAACTAGACATGGAGGAGAATATGAAAAACCATCATGAAGAAGAAGCTCACAACCATGGCAGAGAAGGTCTAGCAAATCATGCTGGGCAAGAGAGAAGAGTTCTGGGTTCTTACATCAACCCAAACCCAGGAAACTGTGGGAGTAGCATCCAAAGGCCAACCATACATGCCAACAACTTTGAACTAAAGCCACAGCTCATCACTCTTGTTCAGAACAACTGTTTTTTCAGAGGGAGTGTCCAAGAAGACCCCAATCAATATCTAACCACCTTTCTGAGGATATGTGACACTGTGAAGTCTAATGGTGTTCATCCTGACACCTATAGACTACTTCTGTTTCCTTTCTCACTCAAGGACAAAGCATCTAAATGGTTGGAGTCCTTCCCAAAGGAGAGTTTGGCAACCTGGGAAGATGTGGTGAATAAATTCTTGGCAAGATTCTATCCTCCTCAACGGATTAACATGCTAAGAGCTGAGGTGCAAACATTCAGGCAGCAGGATGGTGAGACTCTATATGAAGCATGGGAGAGGTTTAAGGACCTAACAAGGAGGTGTCCACCAGATATGTTCAATGAATGGGTGCAGCTACACATTTTCTATGAAGGCCTTTCTTATGAATCAAAGAAGGCAGTAGACCCTTCATCTGGGGGATCTCTGAACAAGAAGAAGACCATTGAGGAGGCCATAGATGTCATTGAAACTGTAGCAGAGAATGACTATTTCTATGCCTCTGAAAGAGGGAACACTAGAGGAGTGATAGAACTAAATAATGTGGATGCACTGCTGGCCCAAAACAAGCTTATAACCAAGCAGTTGGCTGACCTCACCAAGAAGATGGAGAGGAACCAAGTAGCAGCAATCACCACCTTATCAACAACCCAAGAAGAAGTGAATAAAGACGCAGAGGGTAGTCAGGAGCAAGCCAACTACATTGGGAATTCACCTAGGCAAAACCATGATCCATACTCCAAAACCTACAACCTTGGATGGAGGAACCACCCAAACTTTGGGTGGGGAAATCAACAAGATCAAGGCCTAGATCAAAGACGTCCAAATCCCAACAACTTAGCTCACCAACATGCCACACCTAGACCATATCAGCACCCACATAACCACCCCTCTCAACACTTCTACCAAGGCCAAACTAACCTTTCTCATCCATCCAATCTCAACTCACCATCACCTGATGACAGACTCTCAAGGATTGAAAACTTACTTGAAGGTATATGCAAAGAGATTCAAGACAACAAGGTGCTCAAGGAGGAAGTGGGAGCCAATTTTAAGAACCAGGGAGACACCATCAAGAGGTTGGAATCTCAAGTGGGGTATCTCTCTGAGCAGATTCCCAAACCTACAGATGGATTCCCAAGTGATACAGAGAAAAACACGAGAGGTGAAGCAAAGAAAGTAAGATGGAAAGATTGCAATATGGTCACTACAAGTGATGAGAATACTGACGAAGAGCAAAACAAGCCATTAGAATAACTTGGAGAGACATCAGCAGAGAAACAGGAAGAGGAGCACCAAGAACCAAAAATCTCACAACAGGAGCTGTTGAGACTCTATGCACCCTTTCCCCAACTACTCAATGGTGCTGTGGAGAAGAGAATATACTCAAGATTTCTTGACGTGTTTGCATTTCTGCATGTAAACATACCATTCATCAAGACCATCCAACAAATGCCTGCATACATCAAGTATATAAAGGAACTGCTTCCCAGGAAAAGCTCACTCAAGGGAGGCCAAACTATAGTGATGAACAAGGAGTGCAGCACCCTCATTCAACCAGAGTTGCCTACGAAAAGAAATGACCCAGGGAGTTTCTACATTCCTTGTGCCATCAGAGAAACCATGTTTAATAAGGGACTCTGCGATTTGGGAGCAAGCATCAACTTAATGCCCTTATCTCTTATGAAGAGCCTACAGATCAATGAGATAATGCCCACAGATGTAGTCATCAGGCTGGCTGATAAAACTCAAAAACAAGCAATAGGAGTGGTGGAAAATGTGTTGGTAAAGGTTGGGAAATACTTCCTCCCAACAGACTTTGTCATATCGGACATGGAAGAGAGTCACACTCACCCAATCATATTGGGAAGACCATTCCTAGCTACAGCCAGAGCACTCATAGATGTAGAGCGAGGGGAGCTAATTTTGAGGATCCATGATGAACAACTCATCTTTAATGTCTTCAAACTCTCACAAGAAACAGATCAAGAGAACAAGGAACCAAGGAAGAATCACAGTGAGATACTGAAGGAAGAAACAAGCACTGAAGGACAACTAGCACATCTGGAGATCCCCTTGGTTGATGAACAAGTAAATAAGCAGTTGCCTCAGCTCAAGGAAAAACTGGAGGAACAAAATCCACCAGAGGCATATGAGGGCAGCAACAAAATTTCCTTAGAAGAAGAGGCCACAAAGAGCAAGGCACCAGACAAATGAACAAAGAAGAAGGTACCAAGGAGGTGGAGGAACAAGAAGATCCCTATCGAGGACTTCTCTCCAGGGGATAAATTGATCTCAGCTTACTTCCCAGATATCCCCCCTGATCTTCCCACTGTACCATCTCAGTTACCTAAGGTCTTCACTATCAACAGAGTTCTCTCCTTGGAACATGTAGAGATCGTTGATACAACCAATGGATATGGGTCCACAGCAAGAGGGGAGGACTTGAAGCATTATGAACCTCCCTGATGAAGGAGAAACGTCAAGCTAGTGACGCTAAAGAAGCACTTCATGGGAGGCAACCCATATTTTATATGCTTTTAAAAAATAGTGAATAAGTCAATATTCATGAATTCAAAACCAAACGTGACAAACACTTGGTGAAATCCTTATTATGCAGTATATAGTGAAGAATAAGTTTGGTGTTCAAAGCATGCCAAGAAAGCATGAATGCAATTCAGAGCATTCTAGTGTTGGAGCCTTGAACAAAAATTTTTTCATCATAGTGCTACAAACTAAGTTTGGTGTCACCCAAGGTGCCACCAATGTGCATATAACGATACACAGTTAGTTAGTTAGTTGGTGTTCATGAATAAACAATCTAGTTCTTTTTCTTAATTATTCTAGCCGTAAAGGTTAATTTCTCAATGATATTAATTTTTCTTATTTTATTTTTATAAGAAAAGGGAAAGGAGAATTGAAGGGGATTGATTGGACAATTAAATGAGGAAGGTTCGGACACCACAAAAGGAGGGTACTACACACGTGCCTCAAGGAGGGATGCATTGGAAAATGTTGCCATGCAACATTGAAAAGAATGAGACCCTCAAAGACCGGGCAACACCCTTCATAAAGTTGATGATCCTTGTCCTTTCTCCATGCTGAACCCCATCCGTCCATCTCACACTCAAATCATCTATCCAAACCCTTCATTTGCCCATCACTTCCATATATAAGTAGCTCTTCCTCCATACCCCCTTCACATTCCAAAGGCCCAGCTTAACATCTTCCTCTCAGAACCAAACCATTCTTACCACATTAAAAACATTCCTCCTCACTCCCTTCATTGCACTCAATCCTAAACAACCAAAAGTCTCCACACCCTTACCGCCTTCACACATTACCTCCCATTCATGGCATCTTCGAGCTCTAAAAGAAGGAAGGAAAAGGAACCTATGGAGCAACACCCGTATGATGAAAACAAATTTAGAAGCTTGCACTATGCATTACAGTACGGGTGGATGGTTGATAAGGAAATAATTTATGAACTTGGATTTCAAGTCAGAAAGAATGAGTGCCCGGAAATCACGACGAAGGTAGAAAAGAGGCGATGGGAGCTCCTCACTGATCCGGTTGTTAAGGTAAATGCAAATCTTATAAGAGAGTTCTATGCAAATGCGGTCCGATATGATAAGGCAGATGAGTCATATACAAGCTTTGTGAGAGGAAAGATTGTGGATTTCAATCCCATGAGTGTCATGAGGGCATTAAAGCTACGGTCTATACCGTTTGAAGAAGAGAGTTATCATTCAAGAATGGACAACAGCTTCAATTATGACCAGATTGTGCAAGATATTTGTGTACCCGGAGCTGACTGGGAAAGATATGCGGATAGGAGACCAAGGTTCATCAAGAGAGCAGACCTCACTCCGGAAGCAAAGGGGTGGTTCGAAATTGTAAGGAGATCCATCCTCCCAGCAGGGAACAACTCGGAGGTGAACCTCAAGAGAGCCACAATGGTGCACTGTATACTCAAAGGAGGAGAGATCAAGGTTCATGAACTCATAGCCGTAGGCATTAGAAAGATGGTAGAGAAAAGTGACTCAAGAGGAAAGTTAGGTTACCCCAGCACTATTTACCGACTATGCAAGAAAGCTGGGGTGGTGTTTGAAGATGAGGACCCCGTGTGGATAAAAGAGGGCATTCCAATAACCGTTCGACAGATGCATGCTGCCGCATCCCCCCGCCTCAACGGAAGCAAAGGAAGAGGCCAGCCCCTCAAGTAGTAGAAGGACAAGTCTTAGAGGGCCAAACACCAGCCACTTTGGATATGCACCAACTACAGGAAGCCATTGATGGCCTATCTAGACAATATTTGGAAAGTCAAGGAGCACAGAAAGAGCTTTAACTACAGATGATGGGGCAGCAAGTGGTATCACTCTTAAGATGGATGACTTAACAAGGGGAGTGGCAAAAGCAAATGATGGAGCAGCAACTGAGTCAAGGACAACAATGGAGTGAAACATTCCACAGGATAGAACAAAGGCAAAATGAACAACAAGAATCCATCCAGAAGCTAATCAACATCCAAGCATATCAAGGTGCACATATACATGAGATGCATCGAAGACAAATAGAACAGGCAGAACTATTGGACGAGCAAAGGGCATTCGCAGAAGGAGTTTACATGAGCGAGACTGGGCATCATATAAACACTCAAGCCAGGCTCGGATACTTAGTAGGACAGCTGCCTATACTGCATCCTGGAATCGCAAGGTATGAAGAAATGAAGGATGAATTAGCACGAGAAGAAAGACAAAAGGTGGAAGAGAGTCATGAATCAGTGAGGAAGGCACTTGAGGATTGGAAGCAATGATATGGTTGGACTCACAAACTAAAGAAAGCCTGAACTCTTGGAAAAAGTTGGTCAATGCTTTCTTGGCCAAATTCTTTCCACCTCAAAAGTTGAGCAAGCTTAGAGTGGAAGTCCAAATCTTTAGACAAAAGGAAGGTAAATCCCTCTATGAAGCTTGGGAAAGATACAAGCAATTGATCAGAAGGTGTCCTTCTGACATGCTTTCAGAATGGAGTATCCTATGTATATTCTATGATGGTCTGTCTGAATTATCCAAGATGTCCTTGGATCACTCTGCTGGTGGATCTCTTCATCTGAAGAAGATGCCTGCAGAAGCCCAGGAACTCATTGAGATGGTTGCAAATAACCAGTTCATGTATACTTCTGAAAGAAAACCTGTGAATAATGGGATGACTCAGAAGAAAGGAGTTATTGAGATTGATACTCTGAATGCCATATTGGCTCAAAATAAAATATGGACTCAACAAGTCAATATGATTTCTCAGAATCTGACTGAGATGCAAGCTGCATCCGGCAGTACTAATGAAGCCTCCCCTAAAGGAGAAGCTTATGACCCTGAGAATCCTGCAATGGAAGAGGTGAATTACATGGGAGAATCTTATGGAAACACCTATAATCCTTCATGGAGAAATCATCCTAATTTCTCATGGAAGTTTCAGTAGAAGCCTAATCAAGGCTTCAATAATAATAATGGTAGGAGAAATAGGTTTGGCAATAGCAAGCCTTTTCCATCATCTTCTGAGCAACAGAAAGAGAATTCTAAGCAGAGCCTCTCTGACTTAGCAACCATAGTCTCTGATCTATCTAAGACCACTCTCAGTTTCATGACTGAAATAAGGTCCTCCATCAGAAATTTGGAGGCACAAGTGGGTCGGCTGAGTAAAAGAGTTACTGAAATCCCTCCTAGTACTCTCCCAAGCAATACAGAAGAGAATCCAAAGAGAGAATATAAGGCCATCAATATACCCAAAGTGGCCGAACCTATAGAGGAGGAAGAGGAAGTGATTTCCAGTAAGGAAGACCTCAATGGACGTCCACTGACCACTAAGGAGTTCCCTAATGAGGAACCAAAGGAATCTGTGGCTCATACAGAGACCATAGGGATTCCACTGAACTTACTGTTGTCATTCATGAGCTCTGATGAGTATTCTTCCTCTGAAAAGGATGAAGATATTGTTGAAGAGCAAGTTGCTCAGTATCTCGGAGCAATCATGAAGCCGAATGCCAAGTTATTTGGTAATTAGACTTGGGAGGATGAACCTTCATTGCTCATCAATGAACTGAATGCCTTGGTTCAACAGAAATTACCTCAGAAGAAACCGGATCCCGGAAAGTTCTTAATACCTTGTACCATAGGCACCATAACCTTTGAGAAGGCTCTGTGTGATCTGGGGTCAGGAATAAACCTCATGCCACTCTCTGTAATAGAGAAACTAAGGATCTTTGAGGTACAAGCTACAAGAATCTCACTAGAGATGGCAGATAAATCAATGAAACAGGCTTATGGACTTGTGGAGGATATCTTGGTGAAGGTTGAAGGCCTTTACATCCCTGCTGACTTCATAATCCTAGACACTGGAAAGGATGAGGATGAATCCATCATCCTTGGAAGGCCCTTCCTAGCCACAACAAAAGCTGTGATTGATGTGGATAGAGGAGAGTTAGTCCTTCAATTGAATAAGGACTACCTTGTGTTAAAGGCTCAAGGATATTCTTCTGTAACCATGGAGAGGAATCATGAAAAGCTTCTCTCAATACAGAGTCAAACAGAGCCCCCACACTCAACTTCGAAGTTTGGTGTTGGGAGGCCACCATCATGCTCTGATTATCTGCGAAGCTCTATAAGAGCTCACTGTCAAGCTATTGACATTAAAGAAGCGCTTATTGGGAGGCAACCCAATATTATTTAATTATATTTATTTTTCATAGACATTTGTTTTCCATTGCCATGTCATGTTTTCTTTAGGTTGATGATCATGTGGAATCATAAAAACAGCTGCAGAATTAAAGCAGAATCAAAAATAGCATCAAAAACAGCACACACTGGAGGACAGGCTTACTGGCGTTTAAACGCCAGTAAGGATAGCATTCTGGGCGTTTAACGCCAGAAATGGCAGTATTCTGGGCGTTCAGAAAAATGCCCAGTAAAGAAGGATTCCTGGCATTTAACGCCAGCTAGGGTATCTGGCTGGGTGTTAAACGCCCAAAATGGCAGTCAAGTGGGCGTTAAACGCCAGAATAGATAGAATTCTGGGCGTTTAACGCCAGGATGACACAAGGGAGGTAATTTTTTTTCCAATTCGTTTTTTTTTTCAATTTTTCATGTTTTAATTCATAATTTTTTGTATCAAACATATTTTAAACATTCATCTTTCAATTTCTATTTTCAAAAAAAACAATAATCTTTCCAATTCTTTTTAATTCTTTTTCAATTCTTTTCAATTCCTTCCAAAACGTTTTCAAAACTTACGTATCTTTTCAAATTCTTTTCAACTCGTTTTAATATTTCTTATATACAATAATAAGTTTTCAAAATCAATTGCATCATTCTTCTTCTACTCCCTTCTATCTAATTTTGCTCGAGGACGAGCAAACCTTTTAAGTTTGGTGTGGAAAAAAAAGCTCTGCTTTTTGTTTTTCCATAATCATTAATGGCACCTAAGGCCGGAGAAACCTCTAGAAAGAGGAAAGGGAAGGTAGTTGCTTCTAACTCCGAGTCTTGGGAGATGGAGAGATTCATCTCAAAAGCCCATCACTAAGAGGATAGAGCAAACAAGAGAGCCCACTCATAGACCTCACCAAGAGCATCACATCATCCTCCATGAAATCAGAGAAGACCAAAAGGCCATGAGAGAGGAGCAACAAAGACAAGGAAGAAACATAGAGGATCTCAAGAACTCCATAGGATCTTCAAGAGGAAGAACTAGCCGCCGTCACTAAGGTGGATCCATTCTTTAATTTCCTTGTTCTTATTTTTCTATTTTTCGTTTCTATGCTTTATATTTTGTCTATGTTTGTGTCTTTATTACATGATCATTAGTGTCTAGTGTCTATGTCTTAAAGCTATGAATGATTCCATGAATCCTTCACCTTTCTTAAATGAAAAATTTTTTCTGAAAAAGAAAAAGAAGTACATGAATTTTGAATTCTTTCTTGAAAATAGTTTATTTATTTATGAATAGTGCATATTTTTTATAGTTAAGTTTATGAATGTTAAAATTGTTGGCTCTTGAAAGAATAATGAAAAAAGAGAAATGTTATTGATAATCTGAAAAATCATAAAATTGATTCTTGAAGCAAGAAAAAGCAGTGAAAAACACAGCTTGCGAAAAAAAAGAAAAAAGAAAAAAATGTGCGAAAAAAAGGAAGAAAAAAAAAAGCAAGCAGAAAAAGCCAATAGCCCTTTAAACCAAAAGGCAAGGGTAAAAAGGATCCAAGGCTTTGAGCATTAATGGATAGGAGGGCCCAAAGGAATAAAATCCTGGCCTAAGCGGCTAAATCAAGCTGTCCCTAACCATGTGCTTGTGGTGTGAAAGTGTCAAGTCAAAAGCTTGAGACTGAGCGGTTAAAGTCGTGGTCCAAAGCAAAAAGAGTGTGCTTAAGAGCTTTGAGCACCTCTAACTGGGGACTCTAGCAAAGCTGAGTCACAATCTGAAAGGGTTCACCCACCAATGTTCCTTTTGTCTTTGATTCTGATTGTCTGCATACTTTTGAAACTCTGAAAGTAAACCTTACCTCTGCTCCCATCATAGCTCCCCCTGACTAGGATTTGCCATTTGAATTAATGTGTGATGCCAATGACTTTGCTATAGGAGCTTATTTAGGACAGAGGCATGGTAAGGTTGTACATGTCATTTACTATGCAAGTCGTGTGCTAAATGATGCCCAAAAGAACTACACAACCACGGAAAAGGAATTATTAGCTGTTGTATATGCTGTTGATAAGTTTAGGTCTTATTTACTTGGTTCTAAGGTTATTATTTATACTGATCATGCTGCTTTGAAGTACCTTCTAACCAAGCAGGACTCTAAACCAAGATTAATCATATGGGTGTTACTCCTTCAGGAGTTTGATATTGAGATAAAAGATAGGAAAGGGTCAGAAAATCAAGTAGCTAACTATCTCTCCAGAATTGAGCCTGAAGCAGGAGTACAACCACCCACAGCTGTGACTGAGATGTTTCTGGATGAGCAATTGTTCCTCATTCAGCAGGCTCCATAGTTTGCAGACATTGCACATTATAAGGCCATGAATTTTATTCCAAGGGAGTACGGTAGGCAACAAGTGAAAAATCTATTGACTGATGCAAAGTACTACATTTGGGAGGAACGATATCTTTTTAAAAGGTGTTCAGATGGTATCATCCAGAGATGTGTCCCAGATGAAGAAAAATAGCAGATTCTTTGGCACTGTCATGGTTTTGAGTATGGAGGCCACTTTGGTGGTGAAAGGACAGCTACAAAGGTCCTTCAGAGCGGGTTTTACTGGCCGACTCTCTTCAGAGACTCAAGAGCATTTGTGAAGCACTGTGATAGATGTGAAAAAGCCACAAATCTCCCTGCCAACCATGAAATGCCACAGCAGGGGATTCTTGAGGTTGAGCTGTTTGATGTGTAGGGTATTAATTTCATGGGACCTTTCCCCCCTCACATTCAAACAACTATATTCTAGTGGCAGTTGATTATGTGTCCAAGTGGGTAGACGCTGTGACTCTACCCACCAATGATGCCAAGGTGGTAATGAGCTTTCTTCAGAGATATATCTTTAGCCAGTTTGGTGTCCCAAGGATACTCATTAGTGATGGTGGAAGCCACTTCTGTAATAGACAGTTGGACTCTCTTCTGCAGAGATATGGAGTCCGTCATAAAGTGGCAACCACCTATCACCCTCAGACTAGTGGACAGGTTGAAGTTTCCAATAGGGAACTTAAGAGGATTTTAGAGAAGACCGTCAGTGTTTCAAGAAAGGACTGGTCTAGGAAGCTTGATGATGCTCTCTGGGCATACCGGACAGTTTACAAGACTCCTATTGGCATGTCCCCTTATCAGTTGGTCTATGGCAAAGCCTGTCACTTTCCAGTTGAGTTGGAGCATAAAGCTTACTGGGCAATCCGATATCTGAATCTTAATTCAGAAGCTGCAGGAATCAAGCGAATGCTTCAGTTGAATGAGCTCGATGAATTCAGATATTCAGCTTATGAGAATGCCAAGCTCTATAAGGAGAGAACCAAGTTACTGCATGACAAAAAAGTTGCCATCAGAGTCTTTGAGCCAGGACAGATAGTGCTTCTGTATAATTCAAGGCTCAAACTTTTTCCCGGTAAGCTGAAATCCCGGTGGTCAGGACCGTTTGTGGTTACCAGAGCCTCACCATATGGTTATATAGAAATATAGGAAGAGAATTCTAACAGAAAATTTACAGTGAAGGGCCAGAGGTTGAAGCACTATCTGGGAGGCGAGATTGATCGCCAGAGGTCCGCTCATCTATTGACTTAGCAGAACTGACTGTCAAGCTAGTGACCTTAAAGAAGCTCTTGTCGGGAGGCAACCCGATAATTTCATATCCTTAGTTATTTTTCGTATTAGTAGTTTTCTTATTTATTTGATTTTTATTGAGTTTTACTATTTTTCTGATCATGCAGCTATTATATAACAGGAATCGAACACTTCAGGCGACAACACAGAAAAAAACGAGCACACGATGCGCAAGCGTCGCTGACGCGTACACGTCATATGTGGGTGCGAAAAAAAATAAAAGTTATAGAGAGTTGTGCGGGAGTGGCGCAGCAAGTGTGCCCTGCGCACAAACATGGTCACGCATACGCGTCCCTGACGCGTGCGCGTCATTTGTGATTTTGGCAGTCCATGCGGACGCGTCAAGCACGCGCACGCGTGGATAAGTACAATCGGCGTAAAAAATGTTTGGGCAGAGAGGTGTGATGGCTTGTGGCTAGAAGTGTGCTAGAAGCACAAAGTCGATAACGCGTACGCATCCCTGACTCGTGGGCGTCCATTTCCCAAATGGCCATCCACGCGTGCGCGTGCTTGACGCGCACGCGTCATCTGAAAATTTTGATTCCCATACCACGCGAGCAGAGAGTTGTGCGTGCGCGCGGCCGCCTTCACATGATTCGCACAAAACCAAGTCCACGCGAACGCGTCTCTGACGCGTATGCGTCATTTGAACTTAACGCGATTCACGCGTACGCATCGCACGCGACGCCCAAATTAAACCCCTCAACACCTGAATTCAAATCATCCACCCCCAAATCCTAATTCTATCTCGTTTTTTTATCCTTTTATTCGTCTTTCATCTTACTAATTGTTTTTGTTTTCAGTTTTTCTTTGCTTGAGGACAAGCAAACCTTTAAGTTTGGTGTTGTGTCACTTTGCTTATGGCTTTGCTTCTTATTTTAATATCCCCAAAGGAAGATGAACGTTCTTCATGGAGGAAGGAGATGGCCACTAGCATAACTAAGGTGGTTGAGTTCCTTTCATTCTATTTCTCTTCCGTTCTTATTTTGTTGTTTTCTGTTTTCTGTTGCTTTGATTGCTTGCATGATCTTTAGTACTTTCAGTTCTTAGAATTAGTTTCATTCTATCTCATGTACCGCTCACTGAACTTGAATCTAAAAAGAAAAAGAAGAAGAAGTGATATATTGCATGAGAAATTGAGTTTATATTGAAGAGTAGTCTTATTCACTTACATGTGGTGGTATTTTCTATGACTCTGAATGCATGACATGAACCGTGCATATTTAAATTTGAATAAAAGAATGTTGATGTACAAGGAACAGGAATTTAGAGAATTATTATGACTTCTCTGAAATAAACAAAAATTTAATCCTTGAAGCAAAAGGCGCAGCCAAAAAAAAAAGAGAGAGCAAGGTCCAAGGCTCTGAGCATCAATGACTAGGGAGGTCAGACATGATTAAAAGCTCAAAGAGTTGTTTCCCTAATTACATTCTTGTGGTGTTCTTGTGTCAAGTAATCCTTGAGACAAAATATTTAGAGTCGAGATCAATTGAAATTAACAAGAGTATGCCAAAGGCTTTGAGCACCACTGTCTGAGAGTAACTGAAAGAAAAATCAAAACTTCAAAAGAGTTCCCTAGTTAAGTGTTTGTGGTGTTTCTGTGTCAAGTAAAGCTTGAGACAAAACATTTAAAGTCATGGCTAGGCTCAAGGTGCAAAGCACCAAAGAAAAGAAAGCTGTGTTCAAGGATTAAATTGTGTTACAAAAGATCAGAGAATTCATAATATTATCCGGATTATAATTCCGAATGACAGTAACATTCTTCTGAGTCAAAGGAGAGTGAGATTCCAAAACTATTCAGAATTGCAGTTATAAACCCCACTATAAGAAGAGACATGAGCTTAATTGAACTCTCACTTTCTCATGCAAATTCACATTCTAAGTGTATATTAGTTTGGTTGCTTGAGGACAAGCAACAATTCAAGTTTGGTGTTGTGATGCGTGAGCATCTTTCCTATCTTTTCCTAGTGAATTTGGATTTAAATTGTTAAGTTTAATCAAGAATTAATTATCTTTTAGCCATTATGGATGCTACATTGAGTCTTGTGCAATTTTATTTATTTTAGGTAGCATTTGGATGGATTTAATGGAGTTTCTGCAGAGAAAGAGAAGAAACCAAGGAGCTAACCAGCGAGGAGCGACGTGAGGGCGTGCCTGACGCGTACGCGTGAAAAGTGAAATTGCTCATCGACGCGTGTGCATACCTAACGCATACGCGTGACAGGCGAAAAAGACCATCGACACGTACTGGTGCACGAAATTATGATCATCAGCAATGGCGCCAAAGGACTTGGAGCTCTTAAACGTGAATCACACTTTGTCACAATTCCGCACAACTAACCAGCAAGTGCACTAGGTCGTCCAAGTAATACCTTACGTGAGTAAGGGTCGATCCCACAGAGATTGTCGGCTTGAAGCAAGCTATGGTCACCTTGTAAATCTCAGTCAGGCGAATTCAGATGGTGATTGAGAATTTATAATTAAAAGATAAATAAAACATAAAATAAAGATAGAGATACTTATGTAATTCTTTGGTTGGAATTTCAGATAAGCGTATGAAGATGCTTTGTTCCTCCTGAACCTCTGCTTTCCTATTGCCTTCTTCCAATCATTCATACTCCTTTCCATGGCAAGCTTTATGTTGGGCATCATCGTTGTCAATGGCTACTTCCCGTCCTCTCAGTGAAAATGTTCTACACATGCTGTCACCGCACGGCTAATCATTTGTCGGTTCTTGATCATATTGGAATAGAATCCATTGAGCCTTTTGCGTCTGTCACACGCCTAACAATCGCGAGTTTGAATGTAGAACGGAAGTGGTTGTCAGTCACGCATTCATAGGTGAGAATGGTGATGAGTGTCACATAATCATCACATTCATCGTGTTCTTGGGTGCGAATGAATATCTTGGAGAAGAAATAGACTTGAATTGAATAGAAAAACAATAGTACTTTGTATTAATTCATGAAGAACAGCAGAATGGTGTTAAACGCCAGGCTACTGCCCATTTCTGGCGTTAAACGCGCAGAATGGTGCCAGACTGGGCGTTTAACGCCCTTTCTGCTACCCTTACTGGCGTTTAAACGCCAGTAAGTTTCTCCTCCAGGGTGTTCTATTTTTAATACTGTTTTTCCTTCTGTTTTTGCTTTTTCAATTGTTTTTGTGACTTCACATGATCACCAACCTATAGAAAACATAAAATAACAAAAGAAAATAGAAATTCAATATAGATAGTTAAAGATTGGGTTGCCTCCCAACAAGCGCTTCTTTAATGTTAATAGCTTGACAGCGGCTCTCATGGAGCCTCACAGATGTTTAGAGCAATGTTGTAACCTCCCAACACAAAACTTAGAGTTTGACTGTGAGGGCTCTGTTTGTCTCTGTATTGAGAGAAGCTCTTCATGCTTCCTCTCCATGGTTACAGAGGGATATCCTTGAGCCTTAAACATAATGTAAATCATGTTGCTTGTATGCGAAGTTTGTATTCGTAGGTTTTGATGAATGACAAACCAACAAACGACATGAAAGA
>NC_029791.2:62970592-63025159 GCF_000816755.2 Arachis ipaensis | reverse complement strand
ATCGATGCAAAGTGCTATGCATCGATGCAAATGATTCAAAAACATAAAAAACGGCTAGTTTTGACAAAAAAGCTCCATCCCATTAACTCCCCAACGTTTCTAAGGTTTAGGGAGTCTATAAATAGATGGATTGAAGCCTTATTTTATATATGTGAGTATTTGCAAACTATCTTGTTCATATTCTTTCATTCTACACATTTTTAAGGTGTTATAATACACAATTTGAGAGAGCAATATCAATTGGTTCAATAGTGCTAAACTTGTAATCATACACTCTTCTAGAGAGTACTCATTTCGTCTCAACAATTCTTTGAGAATTGTTTTCTTGTACACTTTGTAAATTGGAGTGTGATCTCCAAGGTTGAGTCAAGAGTTATAAACACTATAGTCGGTGAGGATACCAAAGAAGTATACTAAGTACTCAAGGCAAATCTTAGAGAAGGTATCTCTAAGTGAAGTGGGTTAGTATGCGAGTGGTGATCATATACTGTGAGGTGTTAGAAACTAAGGACTCGGATTGTAAAAGGTTTTGCGCGAGCACCTTGAAGCTTGGCAATAGTGGAACTGCTCAATAGCGATTGAGAAAGAAAGTGGACGTAGGACAAGAATTGTGCCGAACCACTCTAAATAGCATTTGCATCTCTCCAAACTCATCTCTTCAATATTATTGTCTTTTACCTTTGAGCAAATAAATTGTGATCGAAAAGTAGCTTCGTAAGTACTTAAGGAATAGCTTAAGTCCGATTGGTGAAAAGCTTGATCAATTTATTTGAGTTGGTGTCTATTGGAAAGTAAAAGCTCCTTATAAATGCTTAGCAATTGAGTTAAGCTCTTGGAAAAATACTAGTACAATAACACTTTTGTATATTGTCTTTAACTTCCGCAAAAAGATTCATTGTTGTTGCAATACTCAATTCACCCCCCCTCTTGAGTAATTGTGCATAGGTTCTACACATAAGGGAATCTTCATTCACTTGAATGATCAATTCTCCTCTGTCAACATCAATTACAGCTTTTGCTGTGGCTAGGAAGGGTCTGCCAAAGATGATGGACTCATCCACACACTTCCCAGTCTCTAGGATTATAAAATCAGCAGGGATGTAATGGTCTTCAACCTTTACCAAGACATCCTCTACAAGTCCATAAGCCTGTTTCTTTGAATTGTCTGCCATCTCTAGTGAGATTCTTGCAGCTTGTACCTCAATGATCCCTAGCTTCTCCATTACAGAGAGAGGCATAAGGTTTATACTTGATCCCAGGTCACACAGAGCCTTCTCAAAGGTCATGGTGCCTATGTTACAAGGGATTAAGAATTTTCCAGGGTCTTGTCTCTTCAGAGGTAATCTCTGCCTAGTCAATTCATCCAGTTTTTTGATGAGCAATGGAGTTTCATCCTCCCAAGTTTTATTACCAAACAACCTGGCATTTAGCTTCATGATTGCTCTAAGGTACTTAGCAACTTGCTCTTCACTAACATCTTCATCCTCTTCAGAGGAAGAATACTCATCAGAGCTCATGAATCGCAAAAGTAAATTCAATGGAATCTCTATGGTCTCAGTGTGAGCCTCAGATTCCCATGGTTCCTCATTAGGGAATCCCTTGGAGGTCAGTGGACATCCATTGAGGTCTTCCTCAGTGGAAATCACTGCCTCTTCCTCCTCTCCAGGTTCGGCCATGTGAGACGTGTTTATGGCCTTGAACTCTCTTTTTGGATTCTCTTCTGTATTGCTTGGGAAAGTACTAGGAGGGAGTTCAGTAATTTTCTTACTCAGCTGACCCACTTGTGCCTCCAAATTTCTAATGGAGGACCTTGTTTCAGTCATGAAACTTTGAGTGGTTTTAATTAGATCAGAGACTATGGTTGTTAAGTCAGAATGGCTTTGCTTAGAATTCTCTGTCTGTTGCTAAGAAGATGATGGAAAAGGCTTACTATTGCTAAACCTATTTCTTCCACCATTATTGTTGTTAAAACCTTGTTGAGGTCTCTGTTGATCCTTCCATGAGAGATTTGGATGATTTCTCCATGAAGGATTATAGGTGTTTCCATAGGGTTCTCCCATGTAATTCACCTCTTCCATTGCTGGGTTCTCAGGATCATAAGCTTCTTCTTCAGAGGAAGCTTCCTTAGTACTGCCTGTTGCTGCTTGCATTCCAGACAGACTCTGAGAAATCATATTGACTTGTTGAGTCAATATCTTATTCTGAGCTAGTATGGCATTCAGAGTATCAATTTCAAGAACTCCTTTCTTCTGATTAGTCCCATTATTCACAGGATTCCTTTCAGAGGTGTACATGAATTGGATATTTGCAACCATTTCAATGACTTCCTGAGCTTCTGCAGGTGTCTTCTTCAGATGAAGAGATCCTCCAGCAGAGCTGTCCAATGACATCTTGGACAGTTTAGACAGACCATCATAGAAGATACCTATGATGCTCCATTCTAAAAGCATGTCAGAAGGACACCTTCTGATCAATTGCTTGTATCTTTCCCAAGCTTCATAGAGGGATTCACCTTCCTTCTATCTGAAGGTTTGGACTTCCACTCTAAGCTTACTCAATTTTTGAGTTGGAAAGAACTTTCCCAAGAAGGCATTAACTAGCTTTTCCCAAGAGTTCAGGCTTTCTTTAGGTTGTGAGTCCAACCATGTCCTAGCTCTGTCTCTTACAGCAAAGGGAAAAAGCATAACTTGTAAACCTCAGGATCAACCCCATTGGTCTTGACAGTGTCACAAATTTGCAAGAATTCAGCTAAGAACTGATGAGGATCTTCCAATGGAAATCCATGAAACTTGCAATTATGTTGCATTAGAGAACTAATTGAGGCTTAAGCTCAAAGTTGTTTGCTCCAATGGCAGGGATTGAGATGCTTCTCCCATAGAAGTCGGGAGTAGGTGCAATAAAGTCACCAAGCACCTTCCTTCCATTGTTGGCATTGTTGTTTTCAACTGCCATGGTTTCTTCTTCGTTGAAAAGCTCTGTTAGGCCCTCTAGAGAGAATTGTGCTTTAGCTTCTCTTAGCTTTCTCTTCAAGGTCCTTTCAGGTTCAGGATCAGCTTGAACAAGTATGCCTTTATCTTTGTTCCTGCTCATATGAAAGAGAAGAGAACAAGAAAGTAGGGAATCCTTTATGTCACAGTATAGAGATTCCTTGAGGTGTCAGAGGAAAAGAAGAATAGAAGGAGGAGGTAGATAGAAGAAAATTCGAACTTATCAAGAGGGATAGAGTTTGAATTGCACCTTGAGGAGGAGTGTTAGTCCCTTAAATAGAAGGATGTGAGAAGAGGGGAAGAATTTTCGAAAATAAATTAAAAAGATTTTGAAATAATAAAAAGAAATTTGAAAATTTGATTGAGATTTTCGAAAATTAAGATTGGGAAAGAAATTAAGTGATTTTTGAAAAAGATTTTGAAATTAGAAATAAAAAAGATATGATTGAGAGTTAATTTTGAAAAAGATGTGATTGAAGAGATATGATTGAGAAGATATTATTGAGAATCAAATTAAAAAAAAAAAAAGAAAGTTTTAAAATTAAAGTTGATTACTTGACTAACAAGAAATTAGAAGATATGATTCTAGAATTAAAACTTTTGATCCTTTCTTAATAGGCAAGTAACAACTTGAAAATTTTGAATTAAATCACTAATTGTAGCAAGGATTTTCGAAAATAGTAATAAAATAAAAAGAATTGGAAAGAAATTGATTTTGAAAGGATATAATTGAAAAGATATGATTTGAAAAAGATTTGATTTTGAAAAATTATGAAAATTTGAAAAAGATTTGAATTAAAAACAAAATCTTCCCTCTAGTGTCATCCTGGCGTTAAACGCCCAGAATGGCATCCATTCTGGCGTTTAACGCCCAAAATCCTACCTTTTTGGGCGTTAAACGCCCAGCCAGCAGGCGAATTCAGATGGTGATGGAGAATTGATAATTAAAAGATAAATAAAACATAAAATAAAGATAGGGATACTTATGTAATTCTTTGGTTGGAATTTCAGATAAGCGTATGAAGATGCTTTGTTCCTCCTGAACCTCTGCTTTCCAATTGCCTTCTTCCAATCATTCATACTCCTTTCCATGGCAAGCTTTATGTTGGGCATCACCGTTGTCAATGGCTACTTCCCGTCCTCTCATTGAAAATGTTCTACGCATGCTGTCACCGCATGGCTAATCATCTGTCGGTTCTCGATCATGTTGGAATAGGATCCATTGATCCTTTTGGGTCTGTCATACGCCCAACAATCGCGAGTTTGAAGCTCGTCACAGTCATCCCTTCCCAGATCCTACTCAGAATACCACAGACAAGATTTAGACTTTCCAGATCTCAAGAATGATCGCCAATAATTCCAGCCTATACCACGAAGGTTCTAATCTTAGATTAGAAACCCAAGAGATACACATTTGGAGTTAAACGCCAGCTTTTGTGCCAGTTTGGGCGTTTAACTCCAGCTTTCGTGCCAGTTCTGGCGTTAAACGCCAGAATTCTTGAGCTGACTTGGAACGCCTGTTTGGGCCATCAAATCTCGGGCAAAGTATGTACTATTAAACATTGCTGGAAAGCCCAGGATGTATACTTTCCAACGCAATTAAGAGCGCGCCAATTGGGCTTCTGTAGCTCCAGAAAATCCACTTCGAGTGCAGGGAGGTCAGAATCCAACAGCATCTCAATTTCAGCTAGAAAATATCTGAAATCACAAAAAAACACACAAACTCATAGTAAAGCCAGAAGAGTGATTTTTATTTAAAAACTAATAAAAATATAATAAAAACTAATTAAAATATTCTAAAAACATACTAAAAATAATGCCAAAAAGTGTATAAATTATCCGCTAATCACGTACGTGTGACTGACACGTACGCGTGACTGACGCGTACGTGTGACATGCGCGACATGCAGAAAATGCAGAAAATACTGGGGGCGATTTCAGGCCGAGTTTTGATCCATTTTTTCGGCCCAGAAACACAGACTAGAGCCAGGGGATAGCAGAGACTCAAGGGGAGATTCACACAAGAATGATTATGCCCACTCCAAGTTAGGCGTGGACCCTACGAAGCAAGTGGTCCCCATCCATCAATTGAAGACATGTTGATTGCTTTAATTAATTCTGATTTAAACTTTAATTTTTATTTTAAAATAGGAAAAGATATTATTTTAGTTTGGGAAGATATATTTTTAATTAATTAGGATTAGATATAAAAGGAGATTCCAACAGGGGGATTCCAAGGACAACATTATTCAATTCAAACTACCAAAATACATTCTATCAGAATCCTTATTTTCTTTACCATGAGCAACTAAACCTCCATTGTTAAGGTTAGGAGCTCTATCTATTGTATGGATTGATTTTGTTGTTTTTCTATTTTAATTCATGTCTTGATTTATATTTAAGAATTTTTTTCGTTCCTTATTTTATGAATTTGGGTGGAACGGAATTGTTTCATAGAGGATAGTGGATGCTCTTGGTGTCCCATCCTCAGTTGATCCATGTTGGAGCTTAATTTTCCTAGAGAAGTATTTAGTTGATCCCAATATCCTTGGGGGAGGAAAATGCATCCCTTGAGGCATTTCAGGGATTTCTTGTTGAGGCAGCTCCACATGATCTTGCTATGGTTCATGTCCCAGCTCTCTAACATGCTCCATCCTTCTTTTGGTGATGGGCTTGTCTTCCTGAATGGGAATATCTCCTTCTATGACAATTCCAGCTGAATTGCATAAGTGACAAATGAGGTGAGGGAATGCTAGCCTTGCTTGGGTGGAGGTCTTTTCTGCCACCTTGTACGGCTCTTGAGGTATCACCTCATTTACCTCCACCTCATCCCCAAGCATGATGCAGTGAATCATGATGGCTCAGTCAATGGTCACTTCGGACCGGTTGCTAGTAGGGATGAAAGAGCGTTGGATGAATTCCAACCATCCTCTTGCTACGGGCTTGAGGTCAAGCCTTCTTAGTTGAATAGGCTTGCCTTGAGCATCCCTTCTCCATTGTGCTCCTTCCACATAGATGTCTGAAAGGATATGGTCCAGCCTATGATCAAAATTGACTCTTCTAGTATAAGGGTGTGGGTCTCCATGCATTAATGGTAGTTGGAGCGCCAACCTTACACTTTCCGGGCTGAAATCCAAGAGACGCCCTTGGACCATGGTCTACCAATTTTTGGGGTGTGGGTTCACAATAATGTCATGATTTTTGGTGACCCACGCATTAGCATAAAACTCTTGCACCATTAAGATTCCAACTTCCGGGATGGGGTTGGTCAGAACTTCCCAAACTCTTCTCCGAATTTCTTGTTGGATCTTCGGATACTCATTCTTTAAGAGCCTAAAGGGGACTTCAGGAATCACCCTCTTCTTTGCCACCACTTCATAGAAGTGGTCTTGATGAGTCTTAGTAAGGAATCTCTCCCTTTCCCAAGGTTTGGAGGCGGAAGCTATGGCTATGCCTTTCCTCTTTCTAGAGGATTCTCTAACTTTAAATGCCATAAGTATGAATGGGAAGCAAAAAGCACGGCTTTTCCAACACCAAAATTAAAAGCTTTGCTCGTCCTCAAGCAAAATAACAAAAGAAGAAGAAGATAGTAGAAGAAGGAATAAAGAGATAGCGTAGAGAGGGGGAAGGCTTTTGGCTATGTATGTGGGAAAAGAAGAAGAATGTTGTGTGAGTAGGAAGGGGTAAATAAGGGGGTATTTATAGTGGGGGTTTGGGTTAGGGTTCGGTTTTGGGGTGGGGGAATTGGGAGGAAAATGTTTTGAATTTGAAGTGGGTGGGGTTGGTGGCAATAGATGGATGGTAGAAATGAAGGGTGTTGGGAAGAAAAAAAGGTGATGTGGATATGATTGGTTGAGGGTGTGTGGGGAAGAGTATATATGGAGAAGAGGGAAAGTAAGAGAGAGAAGAATATGGGGTAGGTGGAGATTCTGTGGGACCCACTGATCCTGAGAGGCTAGAGAATTCGAATTCCTTGCCCCCTTGTGGGCATTGAATGCTCAACCTCTGCTCATGGCTGGCATTCAACACCAGCTTCTTGTTCCTCCTTGGGCGTTGAACACTCACACTATCCATTATGTGGCATTCAACGCCAGTTTTCTCACCCGTTGGGGGCGTTGAACGCTCCTCTTGCCTCCTTGTCTAGCGTTCAATGCCAGCTAGGGGTGTACTCCAGGGTGTTCTGCTTCCATCTCTGAACATCTTTGTCTCTGTTCTAACTACTGCATATGATCACAAACTCTAAAAAGGAATTAATTCTGAAAATAACTTAATATAACTCAAATAAAAATAACTAAAAATCGGAATAATATAATTATGGTTGGGTTGCCTCCCAACAAGCGCTTCTTTAACGTCACTAGCTTGACGGTCAGCCCTTTATGTGGATGGATAGGGGCTCAGAATTTTGCCCCTTACAGTGAACTTTTTCCCTGTGCTCTCATGGATGAGCTCCACGTGTTCTAGAGACAGGATCTTATTCACAATGTGTGGAATTACTGGGCTGTCTGTGAAGACAACTCTCATGCCAGGTGAGAGGCCTTCAGTGGGGGTTTTCTTATCCCTCTAGCCTTTAGGTACCTTCTACTTAGTACCTTCATTCTCAGTGCTTGACGCTGGTTTCTCAACACCAAACTTAGATTTGGTGTTTGGGGATTCTGTAAAGCTCTGCACTGAGAGAGAGGATTGGAATACTAAGTGTTGCATAGTTGTCTCTCCCTTAGGGAAGGAGTTAGGTTTGGGCATCTTGAATAAGATGTGATCCTCTCATAATTGCAGAACTAGATCTCCCTTGGCCACATCAATTATGGCATTGGTTGTAACTAGGAAAGGTCTTACAAGGATGATGGATTCATCCTCGTCATCTCCAGTTTTTAAGATTATAAAATCTGTAGGGATGTAAAAGTTTTCAACCTTTACTAAGACATCCTCTACCAGACCATATGCCTTTTTCAATGACCTGTCTGCCATCTCCAATAAGATCTTGGCAGCTTGTACCTCAAAGATTTCCAGCCTCTTCATTACAGAGAGAGGCATGAGGTTTATGCTTGATCCTAGGTCACATAAAGCCTTCTCAAAAGTAATTGTTCCTATGGTGCAGGGAATTAGGAAGCGTCTGGGATTCGGTAGCTTTTGAGGTAGTTTCTTTTGAACCAAGGCATTGAGTTCCTTGGTGAGCACTGGGGGTTCTTCCTCCAAGGTCTTTGTTCCAAATAATTTGGCATTAGCTTCACCAGAATTCCTAGGTACTAAGCATCTTGCTCTTCCCTGGTTTCTTCTTCCTCATCAGAGGAGTAGTATTCTTCAGAGTCCATAATCTGCAACCAGGCATTCAAGGGAACCTCTATGGTCTCCTCATGTGTGCTGGTTTTTTTTAGTTTTTCAACAATGGAGTCCTTAGTGGGCGTTGAACGCCCAGCTACTCCTATTGTGGCGTTCAAAGCCAAGACTTGTCCCTTTTTGGGCATTGAATGCGCAGCCTTTACCCCATTACTGGCATTCAACTTCAATAACTGCTCCTCCTTGGGTGTTGAACGTCCAACTACTCCCTTGCTGGCGTTCAACGCTAGCTTCTCCTCTTTAGTTTCAGCCTCAACTTCTACAGTGATGGCCTTGCACTCTTCTCTTGGATTTACTTCAGTGTTACTAGGTTAGGAGGGGTCTCAGGGATTCTCTTACTCAGCTGACCAATTTGTACCTCCAGATTCCTAATGGAGGATCTTGTTTCAGTAATGAAACTATGACTGGTCTGAGAAAGATTGAAGACTATAGTGGCTAAGTCAGAGAGGCTCTACTTAGAAGTCTCCATCTATTGCTGAAAAGGTGGAAATGGTCTATTATTAAACCTATTTTGGTTTCTTCCGCCTTGGTTGTTATTGAAGCCTTGTTGAGACTTCTGTTGATCCCTCCATGAGAAGTTGGGATGATTCCTCCATGATGAGTTGTAGGTATTTCCATAAGGCTCTTTATTGGGATTTCCCAAATAGTTAAACTCATCCATCATGGATTGATCTGGATCATATGCATCTCCTTCATAGAAGGCTTCTTGAGTGTTGTCAGCTACAGTTTGCAATCCAGTCAGCTGCTGAGAGATCATGTTGACTTGTTGGGCCAGGATCTTATTCTGAGCCAATATGGCATTCAGAGTGTCAACCTCCAGGACTCCTCTCTTCTGAGCTACCCCATTGCTTACAAGGTTCTTCTCAGAAGTGTACATGAATTGGTTCTTAGCAACCATGTCAATGAGTTCCTATGCCTCTTCAGGCATTTTCTTCAAGTGGAGTGATTCTCTAGCAGAGTGGTCTGAAGCCATTTTGGATAATTTAGAGAGACCATCATAGAAGATATCTAACAAGGTCTAGTCTAAAATCATGTTAGGAGGTCATTTTTTGATTAATTTCTTGTGCCTCTCCCAGGTCTCATAGAGGGATTCACCCTTTTTCTACCTGAACGTCTGTACTTCCACCCTAAGCTTGCTCAAATTCTGAGGTGGAAAGAACTTGGTCAAGAATGAATTGACCACTTTTTTCTAAGAGTCTAGGCTTTTCTTAGGCTGAGAATCCAGCCATAACCTAGCTCTGTCCCTTACAGCAAAGGAAAAAAGCAAAAATTTGTAAATCTCTGGATCCACTCAATTAGTCTTGACAGTATCACAGATATGAAAGAAATTAGAGATAAATCTGTTGGGATCTTCATGTGGAAGTCCATGAAACTGGCAGTTCTGTTGGACTAGGGTAACCAGTTGAGGCTTCACCTCAAAGTTATTTGCACCAATGGTAGGTATAGAGATGCTTCTTCCATAGAAGTCAGAAGTGGGTATAGTAAAGTCACTTAGGACCTTCCTTGCATCTTTTCCACTATTAGGATTGGCTGCCACGTCTGTGTTTTCATCTTCTTGTTCGAAAAGCTCTATGAGGTTTCCTCCAGACTGTTGTGCTCTAACTTGTTGTAGTCGCCTCCTTAGAGTCCTCTCAGGCTCAGGATCAGGATCAAAGAGAGGTTCTTTATCCCTGTTCCTGCTTATAAACAAGAAGAAAGAATGCAAGAAGAAAAGAAAAAAGGATTCTCTATGTCATAGTGTAGAGGTCCTTTGTGAGAGAGTTAGAAGGAGGAGAAAAGAAAAGAGAGATATCTTTTAAATTAAAAGAGTTTTCAAAAAATAAATAGAAAAAGAAAAAAGAAGATTTTTGAAAATAAAAGAGAGAGAAAGAGGTAAGAAGTAGAAAGTTTTCGAAAATAGAAAAGAGAGAAAGAAGAATTAGAGAGATACCAAACTTTCAAAATTAAAATAAGATAAAACAAGTAACTAACCAACTAACAAGATTTGAAAACAAATTTAAAGATTTTATTTTGAAATTTAATTTTAAAAGAAAGTAAAGACTTGGAATTTAAAAGTTTTAAATTTAAAAAGAAGATAAGATAGGAAGGACTTAAAGCAAGAATATATGATAAAGATTTGAAAAAGATTTGCAAAGATAAGATTTGAAATTTGATTTTTGAAAAAGATTTGATTTTGAAATTTGAAATTTGAATTTTAAATTTTGAATTTTGAATTTAAAGTAAGATAAGATAGGATTTTTGAATTTTAAAGAAAGATAAAAAGATAAGATAAAGATTTGAAAAGATAAGATTTGAAATTCAAAATTTAAACTTTACTAACTGATGCCAGGGCATTTTGGCCAGTTTCACTAACCTTTTCTTTACTGTTTTTAAGGTAGTTTCATGCATTTTCTTAGAAAATAAGCTAGTTTTGGGTAGATATTCACTTACATCTTGATTCAAGCATACATTGTGCACTTTACATGATTTCATGAGAATTTTGCATGAATTATATGACAAATTGGATGATGCATCACTCATGACTTGGACTAGAACTTTGATGCACTTTGTTGCTTGATTTCAGGACAAAGGAAGCAAAGAAGAACCACGTTAGTAGTCATGTTAGTCCCACTAACGTGACCTCTAACGTGGAATGGGTGCTTACTTGCAAAGTTAATGAGAAAGGTAATCGCCAATAACACCCTCGAAGCCATCATAAGCCCACGTTAAGAGTCACGTTAACTAAGTTAATGTGAACTCTAACGTGGAAGAAGACAACAAGGCCAACGTTAGTGACACTCTCCTTTGTCACTAACGTTGGACCAAGCTCATAATTGGCCACGTTAGTTGCCACGTTAACTTAGTTAACGTAGACTCTAACGTTAAGAAGCAAAAGAGAAGCCAACGTTAGTGACATTCACCTTTGTCACTAATGTTAGCCAAGCCTCCATAAGCCACGTTAACTTAGTTAACGTGGAAGCTAACGTGAAGTGAGCAATTGATAGCCAACGTTAGTGACACTTACCTTTGTCACTAACGTTGGGGTCGACTTGAAGAGCCAACTAGAAGATCAGAAGAGTAGTATATATAGGAGTAGCTTTGAATTAGTCTAGGGAGTTGGAAAACTATAGGGAGCTTTTGGCATAGAACTACTCTCTGTATTTTACTTTCTCTGCACTTCTAGTTTTACTTTCATCATGTATTCTCCATCTTGGTTTTCATTTTCCAGAGCTATGAACAACTAAACCCCTTTCATTGGGTTAGGGAGCTCTGTTGTAATTTGATGGATCAATATTAGTTTTCATTCTCCTTCTTCTATCTTTTCTCTTGATTTTACTAGAAAGCTTTCGATCTTCATCTAATTGGGTAGTTATCTTGGAAAAGAAGCTATTCATACTTGGATCTCTTCTGAACCTTGAAAGAGGAATGAAGAGATCATGCTAGAAATGCTTTCTCATGCTGGACCAAATTGGGTTTGGATGGATATGTGACTATAATCCTACCAACACTTTATTTGGAAAATGCATGTGGTATAATCAGTGACCATACTTCATCTCTTCTCATGAGCAATTGACCAAGGAATTGGCTATTGATCAAGATTTGAGAGATTGAATTACCAAGAAATTGGAATTCGATCACTTGAGATTGCCAAAGAGATCAATGAATGCATTGATTGAGGAAGAGATGAAAATGAACTTGATCCGGAGAATGCGACATCTCCTGAACCCAATGAACTCCCATTTCTGATCTTACCCATTCTCTTTAATTTCTGCCATTTACTTTTATGAGCAATTACCCCATTCCCGTTTAAGATTCTGCAATTTACTTTCCGCCATTTACATTCAGCTCTTTATTTCTAGCATTTACTGTTTCTGCTTTTTACTTTCCCGCCATTTAATTTTCTGCAAATCTCAGATCAAATTCTGGTTCGCTCAACTAGAACATTCCTCTAATTAAAGTTGCTTGATCAATCAATCTCTGTGGGATTCGACGTCACTATATTATGAGTTTTTACTTGACGACAAATTCGATACACTTGCTGAAGAAAATTTGTTGAGAGACAAGTTTTGTGCGTATCAAGTTTATGGCGCCGTTGCCGGGATTGATTTTGTATCAACAATTATTAAGTTGGAGGATCACTAGCTTGAGCATTTTTCACTACAAGAAAAAAGGCCTATGGCCACGCTTTTTTCTTGCCACACTTTAAAAGCGTGGCCAAAAGTGGTCAATGGCCACGCTTTTACGAGGGTGGCGATAGATTAGAGATTTGGCCACTTTTTTTTTGCTACGCTTGAAAAGCGTGGCGAAAGGGGTCTATGGCTACGCTTTTATGAGGGTGACAATTGATTCGAGATTTGGCCACACTTTTTTTTGCCACGCTTAAAAAGCGTAGCCATAGAGAGAAATAGGCACACTTTTAAAGCGTAGCAATAGAGTTTTGTTATGGGTACATTTTAAAAGCGTGGCCGTTTCTTACAACTATTTTGGCACTATTTTAGCACACTTTAAAAGTGTAGCCAATAAAGGTTAAAAAAATTTTTTTTTCAAAAAAGTTATAATTAATTAATTACGTTACACACTCTGTATGAAACTCTACCTTTCTCCTATCCTAACACTCTTCCAACCCTTTGTATTCACCTTGAAAAGAAAAGCCCTAAAAACCCTTTTCGAAAGAACCAGGTACTCCGTGACCCCAGCAATCCGGAGAACATCGCCGGTGCTCCCTGTTCCGGCATACTAACCATACCCCTTTTTAATTCACAAACCCTAACCTGACACCCACCACACTCCCCTCCTTTCCCCTCACAACAGCACCACAGCCCCACTCCCCCTTTCCCCTCTCCAGCGCACACAACACAATACACACACGCACCACCTCACCCACGCGGAATAGGAGACCTCGAGGAAGGAGACGCCGCCTAGCTACCAGCTCTGTCGAAGACCAGCCTGTCGCCGCTGTCGAGTCAAACCCGAGAAAGAGAGTGTGTGCGACGATGAGAGAGGAGGAGCCGTCACCAAACGCGTCGTCGCCGCTGGAGGAGCTTCACTCTTCGCCGTCGCCGAGAAGGGGAAAGAGGAGCTGCTCCCGTCGTGCCAGTTACCGTCATTCTTCCTGGTTGCCAATGAAAGAGCCGCGAGAACCGTTGCCGTCGCGGAGGAGGGGGATGCGCGAGAGGGAGCCGTTAGTGTGGTCACCGTCGCAGCTGTTGAGTAAATCTTCGTGCTTTTTCAGTAAATCTTCGATCATCATTTAACTGAAACCATCTTATGAAATTTTACTAACAGCAAGTTCAAAATGGGTCTACTAATTTTCATTAAATGTTATGTGCTATCTGAATTTATGTTTTATTGTTGAATTTTTTATAGTTCTCAGGAAATCCAAGGACATCAAGTTTTGGGTTGATTGTTTTCTGGTTCAGTAAGATGAGTACTCAGGAAAAGTCTCTGACTTTGGGTGGAAATGAACAACAACATGTTGATGCTGATGCTGATACAGCAGCTTCTTGCAGAAGAACAATTTCTCTGCAGCTCAAAAGTTTCTACTAGTGCAGAAGAACAGGTTCTGCTTCTGATTCTCTGCCTTTCATGATTGTTGGCTTCTTTGTTGATTTTTCCCCTCATTTTCTTTTCTGATTTCTCTTGTTTTTCTATGATTATCCATGTCATCTGTTTGTGCTTTTCTTTCACCTTCTATTTGTTTTTATGTTATGTTTAGTTTAGTTGATGATTCCTCAGACTGAGATTTTTTTTTCAAAGTCATGTGTAGTGTTTTTGTTTGATATATCATAGACATGATCCTAATACTAGAACTAATTAGTTATGGTTGCAAAGTCGTCGTGCTGCCGTCTCCCTCTCCTTCACTCATCGCACCTCCGTTTCCATCTCTCAACCCTCTTCCTCGCCACCGGTCAGTGCCAACTCCTTCCCTTCTAATTATGGTAGTCAATCTGCTGCATGCTAATTTTGAAAATTGGATGACAATTTTGTCAATGATGAGATGCTCTTATATCCTAGTCATGTTTAATATTGGATGGAAATGTGTAGAAAATAATAATTCTGAACAATTTGAAATTCTTCTGGACTGCTTCCCTTTCCATTTTTGACTTTAAGCATATAGGCAGCTAAAATGGCACTGATAGATAGTTTTCCAATCAAACTTCCCTTGACATTCATATGATTGAAGTTCTATTTATATAACTTGGAAAAGGTTATCAGCTTTTTCAAACAAAATCCATGTTTGAATTTAGTAAAACAGCAAGTATTTATATTTGGTTACTGAGTTCAAAGGTGCCAAAATGAAATTTGTTGATGCTAAACTGTAAATGGTAGTATTATATCCTGATATCATAAAGCAAATTTGCATTGATGTTTAATCACCTTATTCATGATTTTCTTATATTTTTTAGTTGCATATTTTTTTAATGGCTACTACAATTTTCTAATGGTATATTTATATGAGATAAAATGTATTCATTGTCCTGAAAGCGTTTTTCAGATTTAATAGACCACCGAGTTTAAGATAAGGAAAAAAAGTATCCTACTTTTTTGGAGTCTAATAGCCATATTTGAATCTTGAGAAATTTTGGTTGAGTTCTACCAAGTTTCATATTGATTCATGGCATTACTCTTTGCTAAATGCTTCCAAAATCTGTTAAAGTGAATTTTGTTTGAATGATAATTTGTTAAAGCTATTCTTGTGTAATTGCTAATTTATACTTAATCAAATTTTGCAATTGAATTATTTTAAAAATTACAGTTTTTAATATATGAATGCTTTAAAAGTGCAAGAGTTGGTTGTGGCTGTGTTGTGTTGAATGTGTTAGTTGAATTGATTTATTTTGTTTGCTTAATAGAACATGACAGTAATAGCTTTTAAGCTTAATAGAACATGACAGATTAAGCTTTTAAGCTTGATAGAATATGACATATTGAGCTTAATATCATTTTTGTTGAATGTGTTATGATTGCAAGTACTTTCCTTATGCTTCAATTTTAAGCTTCAAATGTCTCTGCACCTGAAAAATTATGATCCAAATTGATTCAACATATTATGCACCAATTTTAGTTTGCATGCTTCTGTTGAACATAACACTTGATCAATGAAACTTTTAATACCAATTAGGAAAAACATTCAACTACTTTGATCAATTTTCTAACTATTATAATTATTACTCAGTCATCTCATTCTGTGTCCCAATACTTTCTTTCCTGCTGCTACAAGGACCTTTGCTTTTCTTCATTTATCTGCAATCTACACCAAAGAGAAAAAAAATTATCAATGTTATTAACCTAGTATTATGTTCTTCATTTATCTGCAATCTACAAAGGATAATTGTTATTATGTTCTTCTAATTTGATTGCCTTGTATGGTGGAACTCTAGCATGAAATTCTCAATGTCAAAGTGAATGTTTCAGTGGATGGGGATGTTTTCCATTGATTGATTCTATTAACCTGCTTATGAGTGTCTTCTTGTTAATTAGCTTTAGAGATAATGTTCAACTTCGTTGCAAATTTTTCTATCTGTTATGCATCTCACTGAAACCAATTTTTCTTTAATAGTTGGAGATCTACATGGAGATCTTAAGCAGGCTAGATATGCACTTCAAAAGGCTGGTGTATTGAGCTCTGATGGTCAAGACTTATGGACTGATGGAGAAACGGTACGTGTCCTGTTTTTAGAAACTGATAGCTTTTAGTTTTAATTATAATTTATTCGCTAGTCTTCTAAAGTAGTTGTAAGGTTTTGGTTTGAAATTTATCACTTTAACATTGTGGACGTTTATTTTTGTTTCTTGTTCTAGGTGTTGATTCAAGTTCGAGATATACTAGATCGAGATGAAGATATTGCTATCTTGTCCTTGTTGCGATCATTGGATAAACAGGCAAAGGCAAAAGGTTGAGCTATGTTTCAGGTTTGCCATTTTTAACTTTGACCATGTGAACAACTTTGGCCACTGTCAAACTCATGAACCACTCAAGTTATTGTCTCAAATAACTGAATGTCAAGGAGATGACAATTTCTTACTCATAACAGTATAGCTTCACCTATTAAATGTTAAACCTTCGTCTCCATTTAAGACCCTTTACCAGAAATGTATTGTATACGTGGATATGAAAAGAATATATTTGATAGGCAAAAAGATGGTTTGATGGATTTCTTCTCTACGGATTCATATTTTATAGAAATACTAGAAATGTAGATTGATCTCCTCGTGTTTAAAAGTTAATTTTAGGAAATGGTTTATATATTGTTGTATGAATGTAGGTCCTTCTTAGAGGCCCAAAGAACTTCAGGGAAGATGTGAAACACTTGGGTCCTGCTCCTGGTGTTCTTTACAGCTATATCAAGCCTTATGTACGATCTAAGGGAAGGAAGTTTGAGAAAGTTAGAGGAAGGAAGAATAACAAAGGACTTGGGGTTTAAGTTGTATTATTTCTGTATTTTTCTTCAATTTTTAGTTTTGGAATTTGAATTCGAGATTTATTTTGTATTTGAGTATTAGTTTTTTAATGTATAAAACAATTATAGCAAAAATTATATATGTCACTAATTACTGTTTGATTTGTCTTGTTATAAAAATTGCATACTATATTTATAGATTTGGTAATAAAAAATGATTGAAAATTTATATTGTGCAGATGAAGGTAAAGTTAGAAAAAAGATTTTTTTTTTAATTTGATAAGGCTATCGCCACGCTTTTAAAGTGTGGCCGTATCTCGTGCTATCGCCACGCTTTGAAAGCGTGGCCGTATCTCGCTATCGCCACGCTTCAAAAGCGTGGCCGTATCTCGCTATCGCCACGCTTCAAAAGCGTGGCCATATCTCCCCACATATGGCCACGCTTTTAAGCATGGCAATCTGTAAAAAGCGTGGCAAAAAAAAGTATGGCGATAGGTCACGAAAAGCGTGGCGATAGAGCAACCGGCACCCTTGCAGTTGTGACCCTTTCAAAAGTGTCCCAATAGCTCAAAAAGCGTGGCGAAAAGCTATCGCTACGCTTTTTTCAGCTTTTCGCCACGCTTTAAAAGTGTAGCAAAAAACGTGTTTTCTTGTAGTGTTTTATTCTGTTGATTTAAATTTCTGTCTGAGCAATTTACTTTCGGTTTCAGTTGTTTTTATTCCTATCCCTTTAACCCCTTTATTCCAGTTGTTTACACTCTGTTTCACTCACCCACTAACTGTTTGATATATTGCATCACTCACACTAACAGCATTTTTTTAGAATAGTTTCTGGATCTATTTCCTTGCTTGCACCTTGTTGGTTGTATGACAGGGAGGAGAAGCGGGGCTTCAACTTCCTTTGATTTTGAACCTGAGAGGACATTCCTTAGATTAAGGAGGGAAGCAAGAGGAAAAAGAGTAGTGGGTGCTGAGGAAGAGGAAGAGTACTTTGAACTAGACATGGAGGAGAATATGGAAAACCATCATGAAGAAAAAGCTCACAACCATGGCAGAGAAGGTCTAGCAAATCATGCTGGGCAAGAGAGAAGAGTTCTGGGTTCTTACATCAACCCAAACCCAGGAAACTGTGGGAGTAGCATCCAAAGGCCAACCATACATGCCAACAACTTTGAACTAAAGCCACAGCTCATCACCCTTGTTCAGAACAACTATTCATTCGGAGGGAGTGTCCAAGAAGACCCCAATCAACATCTAACCACCTTCCTGAGGATATGTGACACTGTGAAGTCTAATAGTGTTCATCTTGACACCTATAGACTACTTCTGTTTCCTTTTTCACTCAAGGACAAAGCATCTAAATGGCTGGAGTCCTTCCCAAAGGAGAGTTTGGCAACATGGGAAGATGTGGCGAACAAATTCTTGGCAAGATTCTATCCTCCTCAATGGATTAACAGGCTGAGAGCTGAGGTGCAAACATTCAGGCAGCAGGATGGTGAGACTCTATATGAAGCATGAGAGAGGTTTAAGGACCTAACAAGGAGGTGTCCACCAGATATGTTCAATGAATGGGTGCAGCTACACATTTTCTATGAAGGCCTTTCTTATGAATCAAAGAAGGAAGTAGACCATTCATCCGGGGGATCTCTGAACAAGAAGAAGACCATTGAGGAGGCCATAGATGTCATTGAAACTGTAGCAGAGAATGACTATTTCTATGCCTCTGAAAGAGGGAACACTAGAGGAGTGATGGAACTAAACAATGTGGATGCACTGCTGGCCCAAAACAAGCTCATAACCAAGAAGTTGGCTGACCTCACCAAGAAGAAGGAGAGGAACCAAGTAGCAGCAATCACCACCTCATCAACAACCCAAGAAGAAGTGAATGAAGAAGCAGAGGGTAGTCAGGAGCAAGCCAACTACATTGGGAATTCACCTAGGCAAAACCATGATCCATACTCCAAAACCTACAACCCTGGATGGAGGAACCACCCAAACTTTGGGTGGGGAAATCAACAAGATCAAGGCCTAGATCAAAGACGTCCAAATCCCAACAACTTAGCTCACCAACATGCCACTCCTAGACCATATCAGCACCCACATAACCACCCCTCTCAACACTTCTACCAAGGCCAAACTAACCTTTCTCATCCATCCAATCTCAACTCACCATCACCTGATGACAGACTCTCAAGGATTGAAAACTTACTTGAAGGTATATGCAAAGAGATTCAAGATAACAAGGTGTTTAAGGAGGAAGTGCGAGCCAATTTTAAGAACCAGGGAGACACCATCAAGAGGTTGGAATCTCAAGTGGTGTATCTCTTTGAGCAGATTCCCAAACCTACAGATAGATTCCCAAGTGATACAGAGAAAAACCCGAGAGGTGAAGCAAAGAAAGTAAGATGGGAAGATTGCAAGATGGTCACTACAAGTGATGAGAAGACTGACGAAGAGCAAAAGAAGCTATTAGAACAACTTGGAGAGACATCAGCAGAGAAACAGGAAGAGGAGCACCAAGAACCAAAAATCTCACAACAGGAGCTACTGAGACTCTATGCACCCTTTCTCCAACTACTCAATGGTGCTGTGGAGAAGAGAATATACTCAAGATTTCTTGACGTGTTTGCATCTCTGCATGTAAACATACCATTCATCAAGACCATCCAACAAATGCCTGCATACATCAAGTATATGAAGGAACTGCTTCCCAGGAAAAGCTCACTCAAGGGAGGCCAAATTATAGTGATGAACAAGGAGTGCAGCGCCCTCATTCAACCAGAGTTATCTACAAAAAGAAAGGACCCAGGGAGTTTCTACATTCCTTGTGCCATCAGAGAAACCATGTTTGATAAGGGACTCTGCGATTTGGGAGCAAGCATCAACTTAATGCCCTTATCCCTTATGAAGAGGCTACAGATCAATGAGATAATGCCCACAGATGTAGTCATCAGGCTGGCTGATAAAACTCAAAAACAAGCAATAGGAGTGGTGGAAAATGTGTTGGTAAAGGTTGGGAAATACTTCCTCCCAACAGACTTTGTCATATTGGACATGGAAGAGAGTCACACTCACCCAATCATATTGGGAAGACCATTCCTAGCTACAGCCAGAGCACTCATAGATGTAGAGCGAGGGGAGCTAATTTTGAGGATCCATGATGAACAACTCAGCTTTAATGTCTTCAAACTCTCACAAGAAACAGATCAAGAGAACAAGGAACCAAGGAAGAATCACAGTGAGATACTGAAGGAAGAAACAAGCACTGAAGGACAACAAGCACATCTGGAGATCCCCTTGGTTGATAAACAAGTAAATAAACAGTTGTCTCAGCTCAAGGAAAAACTGGAGGAACATAAACCACCAGAGGCATATGAGGGCAGCAACAAAATTTCCTTAGAAGAAGAGGCCACAAAGAGCAAGGCACCAGACAAAGGAACAAAGAAGAAGGTACTAAGGAGGTGGAGGAACAAGAAGATCCCTACCGAGGACTTCTCTCCAGGGGATAAAGTGATCTCAGCTTACTTCCCAGATATCCCCCTGATCTCCCCACTGTACCATCTCAGTTACCTAAGGTCTTCACTATCAATAGAGTTCTCTCATTGGAACATGTAGAGATTGTTGATACAACCAATGGATATAGGTCCACAGCAAGAGGGGAAGACTTGAAGCATTATCAACCTCCCTGATGAAGGAGAAACGTCAAGCTAGTGACACTAAAGAAGCGCTTCATGGGAGGCAACCCATGTTTTATATGCTTTTAGAAAATAGTGAATAAGTCAATATTCATGAATTCAAAACCAAACGTGACAAACACTTGGTGAAATTCTTATTATGCAGTATATAGTGAAGAATAAGTTTGGTGTTCAAAGCATGCCAAGAAAGCATGAATGCAATTCAGAGCATGCTAGTCTTGGAGCCTTGAACAAAAAGTTTTTCATCATAGTGCTACAAACTAAGTTTGGTGTCACCCAAGGTGCCACCAATGTGCATATAAGGATACACAGTTAGTTAGTTAGTTGGTGTTCATGAATAAACAATCTAGTTCTTTTTCTTAATTATTCTAGCCGTAAAGTTTAATTTCTCAATGATATTAATTTTTCTTTTTTATTTTTATAGGAAAAGGGAAAGGAGAATTGAAGGGGATTGATTGGACAATTAAATGAGGAAGGTTCGGACACCACAAAAGGAGGGTACTACACACGTGCCTCAAGGAGGGATGCATTGGAAAATGTTGCCATGCATCATTGAAAAGAATGAGACCCTCAAAGACCGGGCAACACCCTTCATAAAGTTGATGATCCTTGTCCTTTCTCCATGCTGAACCTCATCCGTCCATCTCACACTCAAATCATCTATCCAAACCCTTCATTTGCCCATCACTTCCATATATAAGTAGTTCTCCCTCCATACCCCCTTCACATTCCAAACGCCCAGCTTAACATCTTCCTCTCAGAACCAAACTATTCTTACCACATTAAAAACATTCCCCTTCACTCCCTTCATTACACTCAATCCTAAACAACCAAAAGTCTCCACATCCTTACCACCTTCACAGATTAACTCCCATTCATGGCATCTTCGAGCTCTAAAAGAAGGAAGGGAAAGGAACCTATGGAGCAACACCCGTATGATGAAAAGAAATTTAGAAGCTTGCACCATGCATTGTAGTACGGGTGGATTGTTGATAAGGAAATAATTTATGAACTTGGATTTCAAGTCAGAAAGAATGAGTGCCCGGAAATCACGACGAAGGTAGAAAAGAGGCGATGGGAGCTCCTCACTGATCCGGTTGTTAAGGTAAATGCAAATCTTATAAGAGAGTTCTATGCAAATGCGGTCCGATATGATAAGGCAGATGAGTCATATACAAGCTTTGTGAGAGGAAAGATTGTGGATTTCAATCCCATGAGTGTCATGAGGGCATTAAAGCTACGGTCCATACCATTTGAAGAAGAGAGTTATCATTCAAGAATGGACAACAGCCCCAATTATGACCAGATTGTGCAAGATATTTGTGTACCCGGAGCTGACTGGGAAAGATATGCGGATAGGAGACCAATGTTCATCAAGAGAGCAGACCTTACTCCAGAAGCAAAGGGGTGGTTCGAAATTGTAAGGAGATCCATCCTCCCAGTAGGGAACAACTCGGAGGTGAACCTCAAGAGAGCGACAATGGTGCACTGTATACTCAAAGGAGGAGAGATCAAGGTTCATGAACTCATAGCCGCAGGCATTAGAAAGATGGCAGAGAAAAGCGACTCAAGAGAAAAGTTAGGTTACCCCAGCACTATTTACCGACTATGCAAGAAAGCTGGGGTGGTGTTTGAAGATGAGGACCCCGTGTGGATAAAAGAGGGCATTCCAATAACCGTTCAATGGATGCATGCTGCCGTATCCCCCCTGCCTCAACGGAAGCAAAGGAAGAGCCCAGCCCCTCAAGTAGTAGAAGGACAAGTCTTAGAGGGCCAAACACCAGCCACTTTGGATATGCACCAACTACAAGAAGCCATTGATGGCCTATCTAGACAATATTTGGAAAGCCAAGGAGCACAGAAAGAGCTTCAACTACAGATGATGGGGCAGCAAGTGGAATCACTCTCAAGATGGATGACTCAACAAGGGGAGTGACAAAAGCAAATGATGGAGCAGCAACTAAGTCAAGGACAACAATGGAGTGAAACATTCCACAGGATAGAACAAAGGCAAAATGAATAACAAGAATCCATCCAGAAGCTAATCAACATCCAAGCACATCAAGGTGCACATATACATGAGATGCATCGAAAAAAACTTGAATAGGCAGAACTATTGGACGAGCAAAGGGCATTCGCAGAAGGAGTTTACATGAGCGAGACTGGGCATCATATAAACACTCAAACCAGGCTCGGATACTTAGTAGGACAGCTGCCTATATTGCATCCTGGAATCGCAAGGTATGAAGAAATGAAGGATGAATTAGCACGAGAAGAAAGACAAAAGGTGGAAGAGTGTCATGAATCAGTGAGGAAGGCACTTGAGGATTGGAAGCAAGCAAGATTGGCACGGATGCGAGGAAATGCAAGAGGACACAAAGAAGACAAACAAGGAGGGGAGCATGGGCATCCACATAAGTAAAAGGTGGTGGAGTTCCTTCTTTGGTCCATCTTTTTTTTCTATGCTTTAAATAAGGAAGATCTTGTATGAAATAGAACATGCTTCCATGTTAGTTTGAACCCTTTTCAATTCTGTCTTTTAAATTTTTTGTTGCGTAGGTCTAGGATTGCTAGTCTGAATGTCATTACTGCATCATTTCCTTGCTTACTTGTATGCTTATCCTTTTGAATTAAATGAAAAGAGAATGAGTATTTTATAAAAGACCAGAGTGGAGTTCATACTATGGAGTAAGTTCCTAAGTTTGTGGTGTAGTCATAAGTTAGCTAAGTTAGTTCAACCACAAGGTGGGAAGACAACTATCTGTCCTAAATCATATGCTTTGAACACACCCCATGAGACAAGCTAAATAACAAGATCCTAATAAGAAAAAGGGAAAGAACAATTAAAGTGAACAATAAAAGAAAAAAAATAGCAAGAAAAGAGGCTGGGCACCAAGGGTTTGAGTTTTGAGGGATGTGTCTGTGGTGTTCTTGTACCAAGGATCTGCTTTATCCCAATAACGTGGACTCTAACGCAGGGACAGGGGAGGACTCTCCACGTTATTGGGAAAGGTAAGTCCCAATAACGTGTGCGAAGGACCAAGAGGCAAAGTTAGTGGTCACGTTAGTGACACTAACGTTGAAGTCAACGTGATCATATTGGGGTTAGGAACGTTAGTGAAAAAGGTGATTGTCACTAACGTTCTCGAACCCACACTTTCACTTAACGTTGACACCACTAACGTCCTAAGCCAAAGTCTCTGCCTACTTCACCTTTTCTCTCTACAAGCAAAGCTAAGTCCAAGGAAAAGGATAACTGCTTCAAACTCAAGATCCAGAGGCCCATACCCAAGACTTGAAGAGCCAACTAGAAGATCAGAAGAGTAGTATATATAGGAGTAGCTTTGAATTAGTCTTGGGAGTTGAAAAACTATAGGGAGCTTTTGGCATAGAACTACTCTCTGTATTTTACTTTCTCTGCACTTCTAGTTTTACTTTCATCATGTATTCTCCATCTTGGTTTTCATTTTCCAGAGCTATGAACAACTAAACCCCTTTCATTGGGTTAGGGAGCTCTATTGTAATTTGATGGATCAATATTTTGATTGAGGAAGAGATGAAAATGAACTTGATCTGGAGAATGCAACATCTCCTGAACCCAATGAACTCCCATTTCTGATCTTACCCATTCTCTTTAATTTCTGCCATTTACTTTTATGAGCAATTACCCCAATCCCGTTTAAGATTCTGCAATTTACTTTCCGCCATTTACATTCAGCTCTTTATTTCTAGCATTTACTGTTTCTGCTATTTACTTTCCCGCCATTTAATTTTCTACAAATCTCAAATCAAATTCTGGTTCACTCAACTAGAACATTCCTCTAATTAAAGTTGCTTGATCAATCAATCTCTGTGGGATTCGACCTCACTCTATTGTGAGTTTTTACTTGACGACAAATTCGGTACACTTGTCGAAGAAAATTTATTGAGAGACAAGTTTTGTGCGTATCACTAACAAGAAAACACGAAACTTAAAATTTTTAAATCAAGATAAGAAAGGATAACAATTTTTTCGAAAATTTGAATAAAGATAAAAGAAAAATTTTCTTGGATTTTCGAATTTTAAGGAAAGAGAAAAACAAGTAAGAGACACCAAACTTAAAAATTTAAGATCAAATGACAAATGACACTAATTTTTCAAAAATTTGAAAGAAAAACACAAGAAGATACCAAACTTAAAAATTTTAAGATCAAACAAAGAAATTAACAAGAACAATTCGAATACCAAGAAGAACAACCAAGAAAAATTTCGAAATTTCAAGGAAAAAGAAGAAAACAAACGGGACACCAAACTTAAAAACTGACACATGACTCAAACAAAGAAAAAGATATTAAAGAAAAGAACAGGTTTTGAAAATTTTTTGCAAAAGAAAACAAAAGACACAATTAAAATAGTAACTAAACCTTAAAGAATACCTAATCTAAGCAAGAAGATAGTCTGGTAGTTTGTCAAACTCGAACAATCCCCGGCAACGGCACCAAAAACTTGCTGTGTGAAATTGAACTCCGCACAACTGAACCGGCAAGTGCACCGGGTCGTCCAAGTAATACCTCAGGTGAGTGAGGGTCGAATCCAACGGAGATTATCAGATTGAGCAAACAATGGCGATCTTGTAAATCTTAGTCAGACGATTAGAAAAGATGGTTGTTTGTTAAGATGCATAAACGAAAAGTAAAGGAAACGAGATACCAGATTAGTGTAAAAGCAATGATAGATATTTAGTTAAGGCTTCAGAGATGCGTATTGGTGGACGGAATTACACTTCACACAACTGAACCAGCAAGTGCACTGGGTCATCCAAGTAATACTTGAGTGAGTCAGGGTCGATCCCATGAGGATCGTTGGCTTGAATCAAGCTGTGGTTATCTTGTAGATCTTAGTCAGGCAGATAGAAAAGTTGTTTGTTTGTTTAAATCACATAAAAGTAAAATAAAGATAATGTTACTTAATTGAAGGTGAATGCAATGATAAGAAGATGGTTAAGGCATTGGAAATGCTTTATTCTTCTGGAGCAATTCTGTTTTACTGTCTCCTTTAACTGTGAATGATTTCTTCTATGGCAGGCTGTATGTGATCAACACCTTTCTTGAGAGGTCGCCGATTCTCCTCCAGACCTGAACACCAGGGTTAGTGCGCATCCAGTCTTATTGAGGGTGAAGCTCCTACAGTCCATTCCCCTTGATGATCCTACATAAAACGCCACAGACAAGGTCGAATCTTCTGGATTAGAGAATGCTATGCCTTTGGTTCTAGCCTTTACCACAAAGATCCTAATTTCCCCATACCTAGGCTGAACTGGTATCTCGAGAAGTCCCCAACGAAGTCGTAGATTAGCCATCTAAGAGATGTATTATCAAGCTAGTGGTTCATTGATATCCGATGAAAGACGCACGTTGAACCCATGTAGAATAGAGATAACCTTGTGCCGGTTCAACTCATTCATAAAGTTGAAGAACGAAGATACATCTTAGAATAGAGAATCAAACACAAATTGAGATAGAACAGTAATACTTTTATTAATCCATAAAACTCAGCAGAGCTCCTCCCCTTAACCTAGGAGATTTAGAGACTCATACTATACAAAAGTGATAATGAATTTGAATGGGGGAGGAAGAAGATTGGTCATAGATCTAGTATGTCTAACAAAAGGGTGATCTTCTCCTATATATACTAACCTAATGACTAAGGATTATAGAAATATGATAGGCTTAGGCTTGTAGTGCAAAAATCCACATCTAGGGCCCACTTGGTGAGTGTTTGGGCTGAGCTTGAGTGGTTTCCATGTGCTAGGATGCTCCTTGGGCGTTGAACGCTGGCTAGGGACACCTTCATGGGCGTTGGACGCCTGGACTGGGGTAGATGGCTGGCGTTGAATGCCAATTTTGGGCCTTTAATTCTGAAGCAAAGTATAAACGATTACACATTGCTGGAAAGCCCTGGATGTTAGCTTTCCATAGCCGTTAAGAACGCTCCATTTGGATTTCTGTAGCTCCAGAAAAGCTCATTCGAGTGCAAGTAGGTTAGATCCTAATAGTATCTACAGTGCTTTCTCTACCTCTGAATCAGACTTTTGGTCCAGCTCCTCAACTTCAACCAGAAAATACCTGAAATTGCATAAAAACACGCAAAATCATAGTAGAATCCAAAAATGTGAATTTTACACTAAAACCTATGAAAATATAATAAAACTTAAATAAAACATGCTAAAAACTGTATGAAAATGATGCCAAAAAATATATAAAATATCCGCTCATCACGTATTCTTTCCGGATTAACTTTTCTTACTGTCTACTTCAACAACGAATGACTCATTCAATGGCAGCCGTAATTGACTAATTCATGTAGCATCCTCGTCAACTTAGTCTCTTCTAAACCATAGCAGTCCACCATATCCGAGCAACTCATTTAGCAACCTCATCAAGTTAACTCATGTCTTCCCACTATAGTCGAAGGTGAAGACCTAAGCAATCCACTCCCCTTCTCGATCCTACTCAAAACGCCATAGACAAGGTCGTATCTTCCGGATCAAGGAACGCTACTTCTCATACTTTAGCCTTAACGCCACAGAGACCTCAGTAATCCATGGTCAACGGGATTATATGTCACATATCTAAAGTCGCCCAGGCATGCTCTTGGAATCCGCAATGCACTCTCTAGCTAAGGTTCAATGCTATCTGGGTCAGGACTCACACGGAACCCATGTAGAACAAGGATGATTGTCACGGGTCATCCTCAATTCATGAGATGAAGAACGAAAGTACAAGAGAATGGAATCAAACGTGTATTGAAATAGAACAGTAATATTATTAATCCATGAGAATCAACAAAGCTCCTAACCCTAACTTAGGAGGTTTAGTTGCTCATGCTTTACAGTAATGTAAAATGTCAAGAAGGTAAAGATGAGTCAGAAGATCCTAAACATGGGTGATCATCTCCTTTAAATACTAATCTAATAACAAAGAAGTACAAAAAGTATGACAGACTAGACTAGAGGTGCAAAAATCCATCATTGGGCCCACTGTGGTTGAGTACTTGGGATGAGCTTGGCATCCAACTTTGAGGAATGAGAGTTGAACGCCTATTAGAGGGTGATTGGTGGGCGTTGACCACCCCAAGGGGGGTGGTTCTTGGGCGTTCAACGCTGGCTTGTCTCCTTGGGGCGTTGAACGCTAGCCAATAGCTAGTTCCTTGGCGTTCAACACCCAGTATGGGTAGGCTCCTTCGAAGAAAAGTATAGATCATTATATATTGTTCGAAAGCTTTGTAACTCCATTGAGAACGTGTCATTTGAACCTTTGTAACTCCAGAAATGTTCATTTGAGTGCATGGAGGTCAGAATCTGACAGCATCTGCTACGCTTTGTGTGATCTTGGAGCTAGCATCAACCTCATGCCACTTTCAATGATGAAAAAGCTCCAAATTGAAGAGGTAAAATCCACTCGTATTTCTCTTCAACTTGCTAATCTTTCTATTAAAATTCATGTGCGGGTTTTTGAGGATTTACTTGTGAAAGTGGGGCCATTTATATTTCTTGCTGATTTTGTCGTATTGGATATGGAAGAGGATAAAAAGTCCCCTATTATTCTTGGAAGACCCTTTTTAGCTACAGGTAAAGCTCTGATTGATGTGCAAAAGGGTGGATTAACCCTGAGGGTCAATGACGAACAGGTGGTCCTTAATGTGTTTAGAGCTATTAAACACCCTAATGATTCTGAGGGGTGTGTGAGAGTTGATGTTGTTGAACCACTTATTCAAGAGGTACTAGAAGCTGAGGTACTTGATGATATTCTGGATCCTCTCTCTGAGTATGAATTACTTGAGATTGATGATTCACCACCTCAGAAGGATATAGTGAACACGCCTAAGGTGGAAGGAGAAGTTCCTAATAAGCTTGAGCTAAAACCATTGCCTCTTTCTTTGAAATATGTGTTCCTAGGTGAAAACGATTCATATCCAGTGATTATTAGCTCTTCCTTGAAGCTTGATGAGGAAGAGGCATTGATCACAGCAAGAGTCAGAAAATAGCTCTTGGGTGGACCATTGGTGATTTAAAGGAGATTAGTCCAATCAAGTGTATGCACAAGATCCTTCTTGAAGATAATGCTAAACCGGTTGGGCAACCACAAAGGAGACTAAATCCAACTATGAAAGAGGTGGTCCAAAAAGAGGTAATGAAACTATGGGAAGACGGCATTATATATCCTATTTCTGATAGCCCTTAGGTGAGTCCTATGCAGGTAGTTCCCAAGAAAGGAGGTATGACAGTGATCAAGAATGAAAAGAATGAGCTAATTCCTACAAGAACCGTCATAGGATGGCAAATGTGCATAGATTACAGGAGGCTCAACACTGCTACAAGAAAGGATCACTTCCCCCGCCTTTCATTGATTAGATGCTTGAGAGATTAGCTGGTCATGCTTTTTATTGTTTTCTAGATGGATATTCTGGATATAACCAAATTGTAGTAGACCATCAAGATCAAGAAAAGACAGCATTCACATGTCCTTTTGGAGTATTTGCTTACCGGAGAATGCCGTTTGGACTCTGTAATGCCCCAGCAACTTTTCAGAGGTGTATGCTTTCAATTTTTTCTGATATGGTTGAAATGTTTATTGAGGTATTTATGGATGATTTTTCTATTTTTGGTAATTCTTTTGAATCCTGCCTTAAGCATTTATCCCTGGTCTTTAAACGGTGTCAAGAATTAAATCTTGTTTTAAATTGGGAGAAATGTCATTTTATGGTCACAGAAGGTATTGTTCTTGGACACCGAATTTCAACCAAGGGAATTGAGGTTGATAGAGCAAAGGTGGAGGTAACTGAAAAATTACCACCACCAACTAATGTTAAGGTAGTAATGAGCGGATAATTTATACCCTTTTTGTCATTGTTTTTACATAGTTTTTAATATGTTTTAGTTACTTTTTATTATATTTTTATTAGTTTTCATGCAAAAATCACATTTCTGGACTTTACTATAATTTTGTGTGTTTTTCTATAATTTCGGGTATTTTCTGACTAAAATTGAGGGACCTGAGCAAAAATCTGATTCAGAGGCTGAGAAAGGACTGCAGATGTTGTTGGATTTTGACCATCCTGCGCTCGAAGTGGATTTTCTGGAGCTACGGAAACCCAATTGGCACGCTCTCAGTTGCGTTGGAAAGTAGACATCTTGGGCTTTCCAGCAATGTATAATAGTCCATACTTTTTCTGAGATTTAATGGCCCAAACTGGCGTCTAAACGCCAGCCAGAGACCCTTTTCTGGCGTATAACGCCAGAACTGGCACCAGAACTAGAGTTAAACGCCCAAACTGGCATCCAAGCTGGCGTTTAACTCTAGAAAAGGCCTTTGCACATGTAAAGCTCAATGCTCAGCCCAAGCACACACCAAGTGGGCCCCGGAAGTAGATTTCTGCACTATCTGCACTTAGTTACTTATTTTCTGTAATCCTTAGTAACTAGTTTAGTATAAATAGCACGTTTTACTATTGTATTCATACACTTTGGGATCAGTTTATCATCTTTTAGACTTTTATCATCTTATGTTACATTTGGGAGGCTGGCCTCACGGCCATGCCTAGACCTCTTTCTCTTATGTATTTTTTACGGTGGAGTTTCTACACCTCATAGATTAAGGTGGGGAGCTCTGCTGTTCTTCATGAATTAATGCAAGTACTATTGTTTCTCTTTGAATTCATGCTTACTTCTTCTCCAAGATATACTCTCGTACTTAATTCAGTTAAGTCAGAAGGAAGGGGTGACCCGTGACAATCACCCACTATCTTCGTTACTCGCTTAGCCAAGATCCGTGTGCCTGACAACCACAAGCGGTCTACATGATGTTCAATGTAGTCATTGGATGACAGCGGGAGTATATTCTCTTGGGTCTCTAATCCATAGACCGAGTCCGGAGGTTAGAACCTTCGTGGTATAGGCTAGAACCAATTGGCAGCATTCCTGAGATCCGGAAAGTCTAAACCTTGTCTGTGGTATTCCGAGGAGGATCTGGGAAGGGATGACTGTGACGAGCTTCAAACTCGTGAATGTTGGGTGCAGTGATAGTGTGCAAAAGGATAGAGATATCCTATTCCAGCGTTAGTGAGAAATGATTAGCCGTGCGGTAGCTGTACCTGGTATTTTTCATTCGAGACAAGAAATCCGACAGTTGATTAGCCGAGCAGAAACTGTACCTGGTATTTTTCATCTGAGAGGATTATACAGCTTGCCATGGAAGGGAGCACGCATCATTGGAGGAAGAAAATGGGAAAGCAGAGTTTTAGAAGCAACAAAGCATCTCCAAACGCTTATCTGAAACTCCCACCAATGAATTACATAAGTATCTTATTTTATTTTATGTTTTATTTATCTTTTAAGTATCAAAATCTCATAACCAATTGAATCCGCCTGACTAAGATTTACAAGATGACCATAGCTTGCTTCAAGTCGACAATCTCCGTGGGATCGACCCTTACTCACGTAAGGTATTACTTGGACGACCTAGTGCACTTGCTGGTTAGTTGTGCGGAGTTGTGAAAAGTGTGATCACAATTTCGTGCACCAAGTTTTTGGTGTCGTTGCCAGGGATTGTTCGAGTTTGGACAACTGACGGTTCATCTTGTTGCTTAGATTGGGTAATTTTATTTTATGTTTAAGCTTTTTATTTTTATTTTCGAAAAAAAATATATTTAGTTTTCGAAAAATTCATAAAATTTTTTAAGAATGAATTCTAGAGCTTCTTGAGATATGTTGAAGCCTGGCTGGCTGTTAAACCATCTCTAATCTTTTGGACTAAGGTTTCCACTTTCTATTGCAGAAAGGACATGTCTGTAATTGTTATGCTAAAGCTTGGCTGGCCATTTGGCCATGTCTAATTCTTTTGGACCGAAGCTTTAGACTAACATTGCATGAATCCTGGAATTCTTATTAAAAATTTTGAATTTTTTTATTTTCTCTTTCGAAAACAATTTTCGAAAAATATACAAAAATTTTTTTTTATAAAATCATAAAACCAAAAAAAAATTGTGTTTCTTGTTTGAGTCTAGTGTCAAATTTTAAGTTTGGTGTCAATTGCATTCTTTTAATTTTCTTAAAAATTTTCAAAAATTCATGCATTGTGTTCTTCTTTGATCTTCAAGTTGTTCTTGATGATTTTCTTTGTTTAATCTTGTGATTTTCTTATTTGGTGTTTTTTGTTATTTTTCATATGCATTTTCGAATTCATAGTGTCTAAACATTAAAAATTTCTAAATTTGGTTTCTTGCATGTGTTTCTTTTCTTAAAAAATTTTCAAAAATATGTTCTTGATGTTCATCATGATCTTCAAAGTGTTCTTGGTGTTCATCTTGACATTCAAAGTGTCCTTGCATGCATTATTTGTTTTGATCTTAAATTCTTATGTCTTGTGTCATTTTGTTGTTTTTCTCTTTCTTCATTAACTCAAAAAAATAAAAAATAATATCTTTCCCTTAATTTACTCATAAATTTTGAAATTTTGGGTTAACTTAGTCAAAAATTGTCAAAATTTAGTTGTTTCTTGTTAGTCAAGTAAAAATTTCAATTTAAAAACTTTATCTTTTCAAATCTTTTTCAAAAATCAAATCTTTCTCATTTTTCTTCTTAATATTTTCGAATTTCTTAAATAAATTTTCAAAATCTTTTTCTTATTTTTATTTCATATTTTCGAAAACTTTACTAACAATCATATCTTTTAGTTTCTTGTTAGTCAAGTGATCAACTTTAATTTTAAAAATCAAATCTTTCTAATTTCTTTTTCACATCTTTTTCAAAATAAATTTCAATAATATCTTTTTCAAAATTTAATTTCAAAATCTTTTTCTATCTTCTTATCTTTTCAAAATTTATTTTCAAATCTTTTTCAATTAACCACTTGATTTTTTTGTTTTAATTTTTAAAAGTTTACTATTTCTTATCTTTTTCAAAACCGCCTAACTACTTCTCTCTCTCATTAATTTCGAAAACAACTAACCACTTTTTCAAAATTCTTTTTAATTAACTAATTGTTTTAAATTCTAATTTATTTTATTTCTTTTCTTAAAATTCGAATTCTAACTTAATTAATTAAATAAAAATAAAAATATTTTTCTTCTATCTCTTCTTAAAATTCGAATACCCTCGCTCTACCTCATTCTTCTATTCTTCTATTCTTCTACTCACATAAAGGAATCTCTATACTGTGACATAGAGGATTCCACTATTCTCTTTGTTCTCTTCTTTTTCATACGAGCAGGAACAAGGATAAGGACATTCTTGTTGAAGCTGATCCTGAACCTGAAAGGACTCTAAAGAGGAAGCTAAGAGAAACTAAAGCACAACACTCTGGAGAGGACCTTACAGAAATTTTTGAAAAAGAAGAAGACATGGCAGCCGAACCCAATAACAATGGTGGAGATGCAAGGAAGGTGCTTAGTGACTTTACTACACCAACTTCTGACTTCTATGGAAGAAGCATCTCAATTCCTACAATTGGAGCAAACAACTTTGAGCTTAAGCCTCAATTAGTTTCTCTAATGCAGTAGAATTGTAAGTTTCACGGACTTCCATTGGAAGATCCTCATCAATTCTTAGATGAATTCTTGCAAATCTATGACATTGTTAAGACCAATGGGGTTAATCCCGAGGTCTACAGACTTATGCTTTTCCCCTTTGCTGTAAGAGAAAGAGCTAGGATATGGTTGGACTCACAACCTAAAGAAAGCCTGAACTCTTGGGAAAAGTTGGTCAATGCTTTCTTGGCCAAACTCTTTCCACCTCAAAAGATGAGCAAGCTTAGAGTGGAAGACCAAACCTTCAGACAGAAGAAAGGTGAATCCCTCTATGAAGCTTGGGAAAGATACAAGTAATTGATCAGAAGGTGTCCTTCTGACATGCTTTCAGAATGGAGCATCCTATGTATATTCTATGATGGTCTGTTTGAATTGTCCAAGATGTCATTGGACCACTCTGCTGGTGGATCTCTTCATCTGAAAAAAACTCCTACAGAATCCCAGGAACTCATTGAAATGGTTGCAAATAACCAGTTCATGTACACTTCTGAAAGAAATCCTGTGAATAATGGGATGACTCAGAAGAAAAGAGTTCTTGAGATTGATACTTTGAATGCCATATTGGCTCAGAACAAAATATTGACTCAGTAAGTCAATATGATTTCTCAGAATCTGACTGGAATGTAAGCTGCATCCGGCAGTGCTAAAGAAGCCTCCTCTGAAGGAGAAGCTTATGACCCTGAGAATCCTGCAATGGAAGAGGCGAATTATATGGGAGAATCCTATGGAAACACTTACAATCCTTCATGGAGGAATCATCCTAATTTCTCATAGAAGGATCAATAGAAGCCTCAACAAGGCTTCAATAATAATAGTGGTGGGAGAAATAGGTTTGGCAATAGCAAGCCTTTTCCATCATCTTTTGAGCAACAGATAGAGAATTCTAAGCAGAGCCTCTCTGACTTAGCAACCATAGTCTCTGATCTATCTAAGACCACTCTCAGTTTCATGACTGAAACAAGGTCCTCCATCAGAAATTTGGAGGCACAAGTGGGTCAGCTGAGTAAAAGAGTTACTAAAATCCCTCCTAGTACTCTTCCAAGCAATACAGAAGAGAATCCAAAGAGAGAGAGCAAGGCCATCAATATACCCAAAGTGGCCGAACCTTTAGACGAGGAAGAGGCAGTGATTTCCAGTGAGGAAGACCTTGTTGGATGTCCACTGACCAATAAGGAGTTCCCTATTGAGGAACCAAAGGAATCTGAGGCTCATACAGAGACCATAGAGATTCCATTGAATTTACTGTTGCCATTCATGAGCTTTGATGAGTATTCTTCCTCTGAAAAGCATGAAGATATTATTGAAGAGCAAGTTGCTCAATATCTAGGAGCAATCATGAAGCTGATGCCAAGTTATTTGATAATGAGACTTGGGAGGATAAACCTCCATTGCTCATCAACGAACTGAATGCTTTGGTTCAACTGAAATTACCTCAGAAGAAACCGGATCCCGGAAAGTTCTTAATACCTTGTACCTTAGGCACCATGACCTTTGAGAAGGCTCTGTGTGACCTGGGGTCAGGTATAAACCTCATGCCACTCTTTGTAATGGAAAAACTAGGGATTTTCGAAGTATAAGCTGCAAGAATCTCATTAGAGATGGCAGATAAATCAATAAAACAGGCTTATAGACTTGTAGAGGATATCCTAGTGAAGGTTGAAGGCCTGTACATCCCTATTGACTTCATAATCCTAAACACTGGGAAGGATGAAGATGAATCCATCATCCTTGGAAGACCCTTCCTAGCCACAATAAGGGCTGTGATTGATGTTGACAGAGGAGAGTTAGTCCTTCAATTGAATGAGGACTACCTTGTGTTTAAGGCTCAAGGATCTTCTTCTATAACCATGGAGAGAAAACATGAAAAGCTTCTCTCAATACAGAGTCAAACAAATCCCCCACACTCAACTTCTAAGTTTGGTGTTGGGAGGCCACCATTAAAGCTCTAAGTCTCTGTGAAGCTCTCTAAGAGCTCACTGTCAAGCTATTGACATTAAAGAAGCGCTTATTGAGAGGCAACCCAATGTTATTTAATTATATTTATCTTTCATAGACATTTGTTTTTCAATGTTATTTTCTGTTTTCTTTAGGTAGATGATCATGTGAAGTCATCAAAACAGCTGCAGAATTAAAGAGGAATAAAAAATAGCATCAAAAATAGCACACCCTGGAGGACAGGCTTATTGGCGTTTAAACGCCAGTAAGGATAGCAGAATGGGCGTTTAACACCCAGTCTGGCAGCATTTTGGGCGTTAAACGCCAGAATTGGCAGACAGAATGGCGTTTAATGCCAGAAAAGTGTGTCTGGTGTCTGGCTGGCGTTAAACACCAGAAAAGAGCATCAGCCTGGCGTTTAACGCCAGAAAAGGTAGCAGAGATGGCGTTAAACGCCAGAAATGGCACACAGAGGGCATTTAAACGCCAAAAAGGTGCAAGGACCAGAATTCTTTGACACCTCAGGATCTGTGGACCCCACAGGATCCCCACCTATCCCACCTCTTCTTCTCTCCACTTCACACCTTTCCATAACGCTCTTCCCCAAAACACCATTCACCTATCACATCCTACCCTCTTCACCACTCACATCTATCCACTACTCCCCAAAACCCATCATAAAACCCCGCTACCTCACCATTCAAATTCAAACCATTTCCCTCCCAAACCCAACCCCCTCATACACGACTCCGCTCTCACTCTTACCCTATAAATACCCCTCCTTACCACCTTCAATTCCACACTTCATAAACACCTAAACCCCCCTTGGCCGAATCCAAAACACCCCTCTATCCCCTCCATTTCTTCTTCTTCTCCTCTTTTTTTTCTTCTTTTGCTCGAGGACGAGCAAACCTTTTAAGTTTGGTGTGGGAAAAAGCTCTGCTTTTTGTTTTTTCATAACCATTAATGGCACCTAAGGCCGGAGAGACTTCTAGAAAGAGGAAAGGAAAGGCAATTGCTTCCACCTCTGAGTCATGGGAGATGGAGAGATTCATCTCAAAAGCCCATCACTAGAAATAGGATGGAGCAAACAAGAGAGCCCACTCATGGACCTCAACAAGAGCATGAGAAAATTCCTCATCAAAAAATCCCTGAGATGTCTCAAGGGATGCACTTTCCTCCACACAACTATTGGGAGCAACTCAACACCTCTTTAGGAGATTTGAGTTCTAACATAGAGCAACTAAGAATGGAGTACCAAGAGCACTCCATTATCCTCAATGAAATCAGAGAGGACCAAAAGGCCATGAGAGAGGAGCAACAAAGGCAAAGAAGAGACATAGAGGAGCTCAAGCACTCCATAGGATCTTCAAGAGGAAGAACTAGCCGTCATCACTAAGGTGGACCCGTTCTTTAATTTCCTTGTTTTTATTTTTCTGTTTTTCGGTTTTTTATGCTTCATGTTTTGTCTATGTTTTTGTCTTTATTACATGATCATTAGTGTTGAGTATCTATGTCTTAAAGCTATGAATGATTCCATGAATCTTTCACCTTTCTTATATGAAAAATGTTTTCTGAAAAAGAAAAAGAAGTACATGAATTTCGAAATCTATCTTGAAAATAGTTTAATTATTTTGATGTGGCGGCAATACTTTCTGTTTTCTGAATGAATGCGTGAATAGTGCATATTTTTTATAGTGAAGTTTATGAATGGTAAAATGGTTGGCTCTTGAAAGAATAATGAAAAAAGAGAAATGTTATTGATAATCTAAAAATTCATAAAATTGATTCTTGAAGTAAGAAAAAGCAGTAAAAAACAAAAGCTTGCGAAGAAAAATGGCAAAAAAAATAATAAAGAAAAAAAAAAGAAAAAGCAAGCAGAAAAAGCCAATAGCCCTTTAAACCAAAAGGCAAGGGTAAAAAAAGAATCCAAGGCTTTGAGCATTAATGGATAGGAGGGTCCAAAGGAATAAAATCCTGACCTAAGCGGCTAAATCAAGCTGTCCCTAACCATGAGCTTGTGTCATGAAGGTCCAAGTGAAAAGCTTGAGACTAAGCGGTTAAAGTCGTGGTCCAAAGCAAAAAGAGTGTGCTTAAGAGCACTGGGCACCTCTAACTGGGGACTCTAGCAAAGCTGAGTCACAATCTGAAAAGGTTCACCCAATTATGTGTCTGTGGCATTTATGTATCCGGTGGTAATACTGGAAAACAAAATGCTTAGGGTCACGGCCAAGACTCATAAAGTAGCTGTGTTCAAGAATCAACATACTGAACTAGGAGAATCAATAACACTATCTGAATTCTGAGTTCCTATGGATGCCAATCATTCTGAACTTCAAAGGATAAAATGAGATGTCAAAACTGTTCAGAAGCAAAAAAGCCACTAGCCCCGCTCATCTAAATTAAAACTAATTTTCATTGATAATTTTGGAATTTATTGTATTTTCTCCTTTTTTTATCCTATTTTGTTTTTAGTTGCTTGGGGACAAGCAACAATTTAAGTTTGGTGTTGTGATGAGCGGATAATTTATACCCTTTTTGGCATTATTTTTACATAGTTTTTAGTATGTTTTAGTTACTTTTTATTATATTTTTATTAGTTTTCATGATAAAATCACATTTCTGGACTTTACTATGAGTTTGTGTGTCTTTCTGTAATTTCAGGTATTTTCTGGCTGAAATTGAGGGACCTGAGCAAAAATCTGATTCAGAGGCTGAGAAAGAACTGCAGATGCTGTTGGATTCTGACCCTCCTGCACTCGAAGTAAGTTTTCTGGAGATACAGAAGCCCAATTGGCGCACTCTTAATTGCGTTGGAAATTATACATCTTGGGCTTTTCAGCAATGTATAATAGTTCATACTTTTCCCAAGATTTGATGGCCTAACCTGGCGTCTAAACACCATCCAGAGACCCTTTTCTGGCGTAAAACGCTAGAACTGGCACCAGAACTGGAGTTAAACGCCCAAACTGGCATCCAAGCTGGCGTTTAACTCTAGAAAAGACCTATGCACATGTAAAGCTCAATGCTCAGCCTAAGCACACACCAAGTGGGACCCGAAAGTGGATTTCTGCACTATCTGCACTTAGTTATTTATTTTCTGTAATCCTTAGTAACTAGTTTAGTATAAATAGCACGTTTTACTATTGTATTCGTACACTTTGGGATCAGTTTATCATCTTTTAGACTTCTATCATCTTATGTTACATTTGGGATGCTGGCCTCACGGCCATGCCTAGACCTCTTTCTCTTATGTATTTTCTACGGTAGAATTTCTACACCTCATAGATTAAGGAGCGGAGCTCTGCTGTTCTTCATGAATTAATGCAAGTACTATTATTTCTCTTTCAATTCATGCTTACTTCTTCTCCAAGATATGCTCACATACTTAATTTAGTTAAGTCAGAATGAAGGGGTGACCCGTGACAATCACCCACTATCTTCGTTACTCGCTTAGCCAAGATCCGCATGCCTGACAACAACAAGCAGTCTACATGATGTTCAAAGTAGTCATTGGACAACAGCCAGAGTATCTTCTCTCGGGTCTCTAATCCACGGACTGAGTCCAGAGGTTAGAACCTTCGTGGTATAGGCTAGAACCAATTGGCAGCATTCCTGAGATCCGGAAAGTCTAAACCTTGTCTGTGGTATTCCGAGTAGGATCTAGGAAGGGATGACTTTGACGAACTTCAAACTCGTGAATGTTGGGCACAGTGACAATGTGCAAAAGGATAGAGAGATCCTATTCCGGCGCTAGTGAGAACCGACAGATGATTAGCCGTGCGGTAGGTGTACCTGGTATTTTTCATCCGAGACGAGAAATCCGACAGTTGATTAGCCGTGCAGAAACCGTACCTGGTATTTTTCATCCGAGAGGATCATACAGCTTGCCATGGAAGGGAGCACGCATGATCGGAGGAAGACAATGGGAAAGTAGAGGTTCAAAAGCAACAAAGCATCTCCAAATGCTATCTGAAACTCCCACCAATGAATTACATAAGTATCTTATTTTATTTTATGTTTTATTTATCCTTTAATTATCAAAACCTCATAACAATTGAATCCGCCTGACTAAGATTTACAAGATGACCATAGCTTGCTTCAAGCCAACAATCTCCGTAGGATCGACCCTTAATCACGTAAGGTATTACTTGGACGACCCAATGCACTTGCTGGTTAGTTGTGCGGAGTTGTGAAAAGTGTGATAACAATTTTGTGCACCAGTTTCTTGGGTCATGCAGGATTTTACATAAGATTTATAAAGGATTTTCTAAATTTTCTAAACCATTGAGTGACCTATTAGTTGCTGATGTTCCTTTTGTATTTGATACTGAATGTCTGCATGCTTTTGAAAGTCTAAAAGCAAACCTTACCTTTGCTCCCATCATAGCTCCCCCTGACTGGGATTTGCCATTTCAATTAATGTGTGATGCTAGTGATTATGCTATAGGAGCTGTTTTAGGACAGAGGCAAGGCAAGCTTATGCATGTCATTTACTATGCTAGTTGTGTATTAAATGATGCTCAAAAGAATTACACAACTACAGAAAAAGAATTATTAGCTATTCTGTATGCTGTTGATAAGTTTAGGTCCTATTTAATTGGTTCTAAGGTTATTGTTTATACTGATCATACTGTTTTGAAGTACCTTCTAACCAAACAGGATTCCAAACCAAGATTGATCAGATGGGTGCTACTCCTTCAGGAGTTTGATATTGAGATCAAAGAGAAGAATGGGTCAGAAAAACAAATGGCTGACCACTTTTCCAGAATTGAACTTGAAGAAGGAGTGCAACCACCTACAGTTGTGACTGAGACATTCCTGGATGAGCAACTTTTTGTCATTCAGTAGGCTCCATGGTTTGCAGACATCACAAATTACAAAGCCATGAAGTTCATTCCAAAAGAGTACAGTAAACAACAAGTGAAGAAACTACTGACTGATGCAAAGTACTACTTTTGAGAGGAACCTTATCTTTTTAGAAGATGCTCAGATGGTATAATCCAAAGGTGTGTCTCAGATGACAAAGATCATGGGCATGGCACGCCAGCCTTTAGGCGTGGCACGATGGTTTAAGTTTCCAGAGAGGATGAAGGAGGCCAATTACATGGGGCGTGCCACTTGGTATCGAAGGCGTGGCACGCCACTCACCATTCTTCACTTAGGCGTGCCACTTGAGCAACCAGGCGTGGCATGCCAGTGTCATTCAGAGAGCAAAGAAGCGAAGGGGCGTGCCACTTGAGTTCGTGGCGTGGCACAACAAACAGAGGAACCACTCACTCACAAAAGGGGCGTGGCACGCCAGACCCTGGGCGTGCCATGTTAGTGCAACTTTCCAGAGAAGCTTAGCCAAGCATAGAGCAAGAGCGTGGCATGCCAGACCCTGGGCGTGGCACGCCAGTTCAAGTTTCCAAAGGCAAAGAAAGGTGGAGAAAGGTAAAGGGCGTGCCACTTGAGTTCGAAGGCGTGGCATGCCAAGGTTGATAGAGAGATGAGCGTGCCACTTGAAGGATTGGGCGTGGCACGCCAAGCTAGAAATGAAGGGCACGTGACACGCCAGAAAAGCGCCAGCCACACGCCAGCTGAGAAGTCACACTTATTGAGTGTTTTCTTTTCCCTCCAAAATGTAATTTTTCTTTTTCACTTTTGTAATTCTTTTATTTTACTAGGAGTAGTATAAATACCCCCAAGGAGTACTGAAGAAGGGGTTAAGCAGTCAGTTTTAGATCCACTTTTATACTTCACTTTTGAGTACTTTTTGAGCCATGAGTAGCTAACTTTCCTCTCATTGAGAGAGGGAGCTCTATTGTACTTGATGGATTGATAATAGTGAAATTCTTCTTCTCTTCATCTTCTCTTTGATTTGCTAGAAGGAATTTCGTTCTTAATGCTTAGTATTCAATCATCTTGGAAAAGAGATTGAATGCAATTGGATTTCATAGGAACCTTAGGAAAGGAAACATGGAACCATGCTTGAAATCCCTTCTCACACTTGAGTAGAATCTGGGTTTTGGTGTTTGGATATGTAACATATAATCCTCCCTCTACTTGGACCTATACTTGGTGTTTGTATTTATGATTCTGCACTTTACGTTCTGCCATTTATATTTCTTCACTTTATTACTTTTCTTTATATTCTATTCGTTTACATTTATGTCATTTATAATTCTGCACTTCACAATCCTATTGATCTGCTTGACTAATTCATCAATTGATTAAAACTGCTCGAATTTGCCAATCTCTGTGGATACGATCCCACTCCACTGTGGGTTATTACTTGACGATAATTTTGGTGCGCTTGCCAAAAGAACTAATTCACCAATTTTGAATGGGGGTGTGAATTTTATTCCATCAAGTTTTATGGCGCCGTTGCCGGGGATTGGCTTAAATTTGACAGTGATTAAATTGATTGGAGAGCTAGATTAAGCAATTTAAATTCCTTGTTATTTTTGTTTCTTTTATTTAGCACCTTTTTTTTTTATTTTATTATTTTAATTTTTGTTTTGAGTTCTATTTCTTTCTTCTTTAATTACTTTTATTCGTCGTCCGTATTTTCACGCTTCTAACTGTTTGATTAATTACACTACTCACACTAACAACCACTCTAACAAGAGTAATTTCTTCATTCATTTTCTTTCTTGCTTTTTGCCTTGTTGGTTGTATGACAAGTAGGAGAAGCGGGGCTTCAACTTCCTTTGATTTTGAACCTGAGAGTACCTTCGTTAGATTAAAGAGGGAAGCAAGAGGGAAGGGAGTCATTGGTGCTAAGGAAGAGGAAGAGTATTTTGAAACAGACATGGAGGAGAATATGGAGAACCACCATGAACAAGAAGCTCACAACCATGCCAGAGAAGACCCAGTCAATCATGATGGGCAAGAAAGGAGAGTCTTAGGCTCCTACATCAACTCAAACCCAAGAAAGTGTGGCAGCAGCATCCTGAAGCGAACAATTCATGCCAATAATTTTGAGCTGAAGCCTCAGCTCATCACACTTGTTCAGAATAATTGCTTATATGGAGGAAGTGCCCAAGAAGACCCTAATCAACATCTCAGCACATTCTTGAGGATATGTGATACTGTAAAGTCCAACGGGGTACACCCCGACATCTACAAACTACTCTTGTTCCCTTTCTCACTCAGAGATAAGGCAGCAAAGTGGTTGGAATCATTCCCCAAGGATAGCTTAACTACATGGGAGGAGGTCATGAATAGATTCCTTGCAAGATTTTACCCTCCACAAAGAATCAATAGGCTGAGAGCTGAGGTACAAACTTTCAGACAACAAGATGGAGAAACACTCTACGAAGCCTGGGAGAGATTCAAAGATCTGACAAGAAGATGCCCACCAGAAATGTTCAATGAGTGGGTACAACTACATATCTTTTATGAGGATTTATCCTATGAAGCAAAGAAGGCAGTGGATCATTCTTCAAGAGGCTCACTCAACAAAAAGAAAACCATTGAAGAGGCCATAGATGTCATTGAGACTATAGATGAAAATGAGTATTTCTATGCTTTAGAAAGGACTCAGAAGAAGGGAGTACTAGAACTCAACTCTGTAGATGCTTTGTTAGCTCAGAACAAGGCAATTGCAGCTCAAATAGCAGCTCTAACCAAAAGGATGGAGGCCAATCAAGCCTCAGTCATTCAAGACCAAACTCCTCAACAAGAAGGGAATGCACCAGAATATAATCTGAAGGTGATTGGGAATAAGCCAATTATGTGAACAATTCATCTAGACCACCATATGACCCACACTCTAAGATATACAACCCAGGTTGGAGGAACCACCCAAACTTTGGGTGGGGAAATCAGCAAAACCACAACCAGGACCACAACAAGCCTTATTCATCAAATCAACATTCCAACCACAACCCCAACCATCAAATAGGGAACCATAGACCCTATCATAACTCACAAAACACATCATACCATAGTAACCAACCAATACACAACAACCTCAATCAAGATGCACCATCCTCAACCATGCAACCATGTGAAATCAAGAGCAACTTTGAGATGATGGAGACTGCAATAGCACAACTGTCCTCACAGATTACAGGGGTAATCTCTACCCTCATGGACAAACAAGCACAAACTGAAAGAAGGATAGACGCTTATCAAGAAGAATACAGGTCAAATCTGAAAAATCAAGGCGCAGCAATCTCAAAGTTGAAAGCACAAGTGGGGATTTTATCCAAGCAAATCCCACTTCCCACACACACATTTCCTAGTGATACCATGGCTAACCCAAGAGGGGAATGCAAAGCCATTACTCTAAGAAGTGGGAAGGTTGTAGAAGAAGGAACCCCAAGCAAAGACAAGCATGAAGAAGCTGCAGCAAAGCATGGGAACAAGGATGAAAGAGAGATCCCTGCTCCACCTCCACCGAAACCAGTCTTGAAGCCTTATGTGTCAAAGTCACCATACCCACAAAGACTGGGAAAAGATGGGAAGGATGGCCAATTTTCTAAGTTCCTAGAGATCTTCAAAAGGCTTCAAATCAACATACCATTTGCTGAGGCATTAGAACAAATGCCACTCTATGCCAAATTTTTGAAGGAGCTTATAACCAAAAAGAGGAACTCGGAGGCAAAAGAAACCATAATATTGATTGAAGAATGCAGCGCCATCATACAGAAGAAGCTGCCTCAAAAGCTGAAAGACCCAGGGAGTTTCCAAATCCCCTGCATCATAGGAGACATCACCATTGAGAAAGCTTTGTGTGACTTGGGAGCTAGCATAAATCTTATGTCCCTAACCATTATAAGAAGGATGAAGATTGAGGAAGCCAAGCCAACAAGGATGGCACTCCAATTGGCTGACAGAACATTTAAGTTTCCACATGGGGTGGTGGAGGACTTGCTAGTGAAAGTAGGAGAATTCATTTTCCCTGCTGATTTTGTTGTGCTGGACATGGAAGAAGATGCCAATACGTCAATTATCCTAGGAAGACCATTCCTAGCTACTGCTAGAGCCATCATTGATGTGCAAAAAGGGGAACTAGTCTTGAGGCTGCATGAAGAGAAAATGGTCTTCAACGTCTTTAAAGAAATGAGTTACCCCAAGGAATCCATAGGAGAATGCATGCTGGTAGACACCATGGAACAAATAGTTCAAGAAGTCTTGGAAGAAGAACAAATGGAGGAACCATTGAGCTGGAACAAGTATCAGATAGAGAACCACCACAAGTAACTATGAGAAACTCAATCATGGCAACCGCCACAGACAACAAAGATGCAGAGTCACCAAAACTAGAGCTGAAAACCTTACCACCCAGCTTGAAATATGCATATCTGGGTGCTAACAACACTCACCCAGTGATAATAAATTCAAGTCTGAGCAAGGAACAAGAAGAGGAGCTTATCCAAGTGCTGAGACAACACAAGGATGCCATAGGCTAGACACTTGCAGATTTAAAAGGGATCAGTTCTTCAATGTGTATGCATAAAATCTTACTTGAAGAGGATGCCAAACCTTCAAGACAACAACAAAGGAGGCTGAACCCAACCATGAATGAAGTGGTTCAGAAAGAAGTGCTAAAATTATGGCAAGCAGGGGTGATTTACCCCATCTCAAACAGCCCTTAGGTAAGCCTGGTGCAAGTAGTCCCTAAGAAGGGAGGGATCACCGTTGTGGCAAATGAGAAAAATGAATTGATACCCACAAGGACAGTGACCGGATGGCGTATGTGCATTGACTACTTGAAACTTAATGAAGCCACCCGGAAGGACCACTTTCCCCGACCTTTCATGGACCAGATGCTTGAAAGATTGGCAGGACATGAGTATTATTGCTTCCTGGATGGGTATTCGGGCTACAACCAAATTGTTATAGACCCTAAGGATCAGGAAAAAACTTCATTTACTTGTCCATATGGTGTCTTTGCTTATAGGAGAATGCCCTTTGAATTGTGCAATGCACCTGCAACATTCCAAAGGTACATGCTCTCCATTTTTTCAGACATGATTGAGAAGTTCATAGAAGTATTCATGGATGACTTCTCTGTATTTGGGAACTCATATTCTGATTGCCTATACCATCTTGCTCTTGTGCTAAAAAGGTGTCAAGAAACCAACCTAGTTTTAAACTGGGAGAAGTGCCATTTTATGGTGACTGAAGGGGTGGTTCTTGGTCACAAGATTTCAAAAGATGGCATAGAAGTAGACAAGGCAAAAGTGGAAGTAATTGAAAAATTACCTCCACCTTGCAATGTCAAAGCAATCAGAAGTTTTTTGGGACACGCTGTGTTCTATAGGAGGTTTATCAAAGATTTTTCAAAGATTGCAAAACCCCTTAGCAACCTACTTGTCTCAAATACTCCCTTTGTTTTTGATAGAGAGTGCATAGTAGCCTTTGATGAGCTTAAAAAGAAACTCTCCTCTGCACCTATTATAGCACCACCAAGCTGGGATCTTCCCTTTGAACTAATGTGTGATGCATCTGATTTTGCTGTTGGTGCTGTTCTAGGACAGAGGAAAAACAAGCTAGTACATGTTATTTATTATGCTAGCAAGGTCCTTAATGAGAATCAAAGGAACTATATCACCATGGAGAAAGAACTTTTAGCCATAGTTTTTGCTTTTGATAAGTTTAGATCATATCTCATTGGCTCAAAAGTAATTGTGTTCAGTGATCATGCAGTACTCAAATACTTGCTTACCAAACAAGAATCTAAGCCCGGACTAATAAGGTGGATTCTGCTGCTACAAGAATTTGATATTGAAATTAAAGATAGGAGCAGAGCAGAGAACAAGGTAGCTGACCACCTCTCAAGGATCCCACAAGAAGAAGAAATGCAACAAGTAGCAGTAAATAAAAGCTTTCTTAATGAACAATTGATGATAATTCGAGTAGCCCCTTGGTTTGCAGACATAGCTAACTTCAAGGCTATTGGGGAGCTACCAACCAACATCAATAAGCACATGAGGAGGAAGCTAATTAAGGATGCTAAACACTTCATCTGGGATGACCCTTATTTGTTCAAAAAGTGTGCTGATGGAATCCTAAGAAGGTGTATATCCCATGAAGAAGGGCAGGAAGTGTTATGGCAGTGTCATGGATCCGCATATAGAGGTCACTTCAGTGGAGAAAGGACAGCAGCAAAAGTGCTTCAATCCGGATTTTACTGGCCAACAATGTTTAAGGATGCCAAGAAAATGGTGTCAAGGTGTGATGAATGCCAAAGATCAGGTAATCTAACCAAGAGAAATGAGATGCCACAGCAATTCATACTAGAGTTGGAGCTATTTTATGTATGGGGGATTGATTTCATGGGACCCTTCCCAACCTCCTACTTAAATAGCTACATATTGGTGGCTGTTGATTATGTCTCAAGGTGGGTAGAAGCCATAGCCACTGCAACAAATGACAACAAGGTTGTGATAAGCTTCTTGAGAAGGAACATCTTCAGCAGATTTGGAGTTCCCAAAGCTCTCATTAGTGATGGAAGGACACACTTCTGCAACAAACAACTCAAGACACTCCTTCTCAGATATGGAGTAAAGCACAAAGTGGCAACTCCATACCACCCACAGACCAACGGGCAAGCTAAAATCTCCAACAGAGAGCTGAAACGAATCCTTGAAAAAACTGTTAGAAGCTCAAGAAAGGATTGGTCTAAGAAGCTGGATGATGCACTATGGGCCTACAGGACAGCCTATAAGACTCCCATTGGGATGTCTCCATACCAACTGGTATATGGCAAGGCTTGTCACTTACCAGTTGAACTTGAGCATAGAGCATTTTGGGCTCTAAAAATGTTAAACTATGATGAGCAAGCTGCTGGAGAAAAGAGATTAATGCAACTCAATGAGCTAGAGGAGTTTATAAATCAAGCATATGAGAATTCAAAAATCTACAAAGAGAACACAAAAAGGTGGCATGACCAAAAGATAGCAAGAAGGGAGTTCACTGAAGGACAGAAGGTATTACTCTACAACTTAAGACTCAAGTTCTTCCCTGGGAAACTTAAGTCTCGATGGTCAGGGCCTTTCACCATACTCAAGGTGTTTCCTTATGGTCATGTGGAGCTCATGGAGGACAAGACTCAGAGAACTTTTACTGTCAATGGCCATAGACTCAAACAATACTTGGGAGGCTCCTTAGAGGAGCAGAGAGTGAGCTACAAGCTTAGCTGAAGATGAAGGAATGTCAAGCTAATGACAATAAAGAAGCGCTAGTTGGGAGGCACCCCAACACTTTATCCTTTTTGATTTAATTGCTTTTCTTAGAAGTAGTTTAAAATCTATTGCTTTAGATAGTTTAATTTTCAGTCTCATATTTGTGTTACATTACAAAGTTAGGATTAGTTTACAATTGTAGATTAGAAAGTTTGATATTAGACTTGGTAGCTAGATTTTTTACACTCTTTTATTTCTTTCTATTCTAGAATTGCAACTTGGTGAAGGCATAAATCATGATGAGTGAATGGGCTGAGAACTAGCTAATTTGCTAAGTTTGGTGTGGCCTCTCACCCACTTAATCTAGGCTTACAAACAATTAATAGCTTTATTTTGAAGAGTAAGTCCAGAGATTAAGTTTGGTGTAGCCACCACCAAGGATCACCTAGCAGCCCAAGTCACCTAATTTGAAAGCACTTAATGCTTTGGGTAAGAACATGAACGTGGTTTAATGAGTTCAGAGGAATTGGAATCAAAAGAAAATGAAAAGATTGATGTTACTCCATTCTTATGAACACATTAAATACACAATGATGGAACCAATTTATTAAGATGCCAAAGAATTAAGTTTGGTGTCCCAAGGGACACCCATCAGTTGCAATCCAAATCACTCTTGATGAGAAGGAATGTGAAGGGGTTCTTTTGTCGTTACTAATGGGTTCAATTTCAATTTCAGGAGAAAAGATGGAGTCCACATGGTAAACAACTCACAAAAAAAGGAAGTCAAAGTGTACTTGCACTTTGGAACTCAACATACGCAGAAGACATGTGAGAAAAGAGTTGGCGCCTCTTCCCACGCTAGGCGCCACTCCCCAAGTGGGAAAATATTTAACCCTTTTTAATTCCCACCCTTCGTACCACACCATTCACCCATTATAAAAGCCTCACCTCCCCATCTCCTCTCCCACTTCAACAACCCCCAATCACACACGAAGAGCATACACCCGTCACCTTCCTTTCTCTTATCATCTTTTACCATCTTCTCTTTACTTCTTTCTTTCTTCTTTTTTTTCTTGATTGGGATAATCAAGTCCTAAGTTTGGTGTTGGAGCAAAACATTGTTTTACTTGCTCTTTCTTGCAACCTCCACACATTTTTTTCACAATCCCATACACACTCTCTCAACCTAATGGCACCACCAAAAAGCTCAGCCTCAAAGAAAAGAAAAATCAACGAACCAACCTCTGGATCATCAAGCTCTTTCAATGACTACAAGTTCCTCTCTGCAATCAACCAAAATCAATTTTATGGTTGGGTGAGTGAGAGGAAAATCATTCCAGAAGTTGGGTTTCAACTAGGAAGGAATGAGCATATTGAAATCAACATTGAGATCAACAACAGGAGTTGGTCACTTCTATGCAACCCACCAAGGAAAGTGGTAGAAAGCTTGGTGAGGGAATTCTATGCTAATGTAGTGCCTCAACCAGGGCAACACTATGGCTACATTAGCTATGTAAGGGGAAAGTCCATTGACTACAACCCCTCTAGCATAGAAAGAATGCTAATGGTGAAGAGGACAAGCTGCACTCAGAGCTATGAAGAAAGAATGAAGCAGCAAGATCCTGGGTTTGATGAGATCCTGAATGAAATTTGTGTGATACATGTGCGTTGGATAAATGATAAGGATGAGATACCAAATCAATTGAGGAGAAGAGATTTGAGCCCCCAAGGTAGAGGGTTGCTAGAATTTGTGAGGACGTCCCTAATCCCCACGTCCAACACTTCAGAGGTGACCAAGGAAAGAGCTGTGCTCATCTACAGCATCATAAAAAGAGAGAACATCAATGTGGGGGAGATGATTGCCAACAACATCAACAAAGTACTGAAAAGCACCAGTGACAACACAAGGTTGGCATTCCCCAGCATTATACAGAGGCTATGTGATGAGGCTGGAGTTAAAAAGATCATTGATGAGGTATTTGTGAAGCAAGACAAGTTCATAACTGCCAAAAGGATGGCCAAGGTGGTAGCTGTTCACCCATTCAACAGGGCCAGAGAACGAAGAGCTCATGCCCATGAACTACAACAACAACAAGAAGAGGAAGAAGTAAAAGAGCAACCTCAATTCTTGGCACTTCAACCACCACCACAATACCAATATCAGCAATTTTCAGAGGGATTCAACTGGGAACAATTGCAAGGAGATGTACACCAAATAAAGGGAGACCTACACCACCTGAGGGAAGATGTCAATCAACTCAAGGAGACTCAACAATAATAGAGCCAAGTCAACCAAAACATTCAACAACTCCAAGGGGGTTTTAAGAATCTCAAGGAGCAGCAAGATCAGATTAACTGGGGAGAAATGCAAGGCAGCCTAGGAGTGATTCTGAGACGATAATTACAACAAATGGAGAGTCTTGCTGAATTCAGACACCTTTATGAAGCAAGGACTGTAGCCAGAGGGGAATATGATTGCTAGGCACAAACAAAGTTGAGCTACCTGTGCAATGCAGTAGCTAACATGAACCCCAATTACCCCACCTATATGCAAAAATTTGAGGAACTCAGCTCAAGGCAAGAAGAAATAGCATACCAACACAAGGAGAATGTAAAATCTTACATGATGAGGCTAGGATTTTGGAAGCCCAAGGATACCAAAGCACAAGAAGGTTCCTCCAAGCCAGATGAAGGTGGCTCCTCCCCCTCCAAGAAAAAGGACAAATGGAAGGGGCCAATGAACTAAAAATGAAGCTGCTCAAGGTTGTTGAGCCCCTAGTTGACACTTTCTAATTTCTGAAATCTTGTTTAAGCTTTTGCTTTATTTACTTTTTGAATAAATAATCATGCTAGGATAGTTTATGTTTTATGCTTAGTTTTAATTCCTGTTTGAAGTCTTTATGAGTTTTTTTTACAAGAAAGAAAATGCCATGTATTTCAAGTCTTCATTTCAACATAAATAAAAGTAGAACTTATCTCCATAAGAGTTACTATGAGTTGTGCAAAAACAACAAGAGAGACCAATGCCAAGAGAGATTATCAAACAAACTAAGAAATAAGAAACTAAGTGTAGAACCTTGGATGAAATAAAAAAAAAAGAGAAATTGAGTCATGAAGAGCAACTAGTCCTAGAAGGTATAACAAGGGAATGTTAAAGGGTGTTCCTTGAATATCCATAGAACCAAGAGGTAGTAAGCAATAAAGGCCCAAGGCTCTGAGCATCAACTACTGGGATACAAAAAGAAACATTAAAAAGCTCAAAAAGAACTAAAGATGTTAGTAGATGCTTGTGGTGAAGATGTGTCAAGATGAGACCTGGGCAAGTAAATTCTTAGGTGTGTCTCAACACCTAGTACCCTAAAACCAACTGGTTTGGGAGTGCTAATTGAAAGCCTAATTAAAGGGTTGTCTTGAGACAAAACACTTAGAGTCGTGGTCAAGAAAACAAAACAACCCTTACTACTTCAAGGTGACAATCAATAGAAAGGACCCCTAAAGCCTATACCTGAAAGAACCCTCAAGGATCCAAGAACTTTTCATGACATTAAAACATTCATGCATGTGTTGAACACGTAGTCTTACTCTTAGTTGTATTGCAATCATTCAAAGCTAAGGCCTCAAGTTATAAAGGGTTACTCACATTGATTTGCTTGGGACAAGCAAAGCTTAAGTTTGGTGTTGTGATGACTTGCATCATCTACCTTTCTTTCTTGCATAAAGAGAACCATAAAAGAGAATAAATCTCATTTGATCAGTACAATTCATGCATTATTTGATGAATATTATGGTACACTACTTTGAGATGAGTTATGTTGAATTTCAGGTGAAAATGGCATAAAAAATGGGTAGAAGAGAAACAAGAAGCTGGGCGTGTGAAACTGGCATGCCAATTGGGAGCAAACGCCACAAAAATACACTAGCGTGGCACGCCAGAAGCTAGACGTGGCACACCAGTACTAAATTCCAGAGGGGAGATCCAAGCATGCATGAGGGCGTGGCACGTCAAGGACTGGGCGTGGCACGCTAATACATTTTTCCAGAGAGCTACAATGGAGGACACAAAAGGGCCGTGGCACGCCTGATCCATCAACTACTATGGGCGTGCCACTTGAACAAAGGGGCGTGGCACGCTAACTCACCACTCCAAGAAGAACCTCCACTATGGTGTGCCACATGGTATCGAAGGCGTGGCACGCCAGCTCCAAGAAGTCACTCGGGCGTGCCACTTGAGAACCCAGGCGTGGCACGCCAAGCTTGAAGAGTTCATAAATCCATGGGTGTGCCACTTGAACAGTATGGCGTGGCACGCTGGTACAATAATCCAAAGAAGGGGCTGAAGGTAATTAAAGACTGGGCGTGCCACTTGGTATCGAAGGCGTGGCACGCCAACCCAAGCATGTCACTATGGCGTGCCACTTGAAGGCTGAGGCGTGGCACGCCAACTGCTGGAACCAAGACAAGATCATGGGCGTGGCACGCCAGCCTTTAGGCGTGGCACGCTGGTTTAAGTTTCCAGAGAGGATGAAGGAGGCCAATTACATGGCGCGTGCCACTTGGTATCGAAGGCGTGGCATGCCACTCACCATTCTTCACTTAGGCATGCCACTTGAGCAACCAGGCATGGCACGCCAGTGTCATTCAGAGAGCAAAGAAGCGAAGGGGCGTGCCACTTGAGTTCGTGGCGTGGCACGCCAAACAGAGGAACCACTCACTCACAAAAGGGGCGTGGCACGCCAAACCCTAGACGTGCCACGTTAATGAAACTTTCCAGAGAAGCTTAGCCAAGCATAGAGCAAGAGCATGGCATGCCAGACCCTGGGCGTAGCACGCCAGTTCAAGTTTCCAGAGGCAAAGAAAGGTGGAAAGAGGCAAAAGGCGTGCCACTTTAGTTCGAAGGCTGGCACGCCAACACAAGAATTCCACTAGGGCGTGCCACTTGAGTTTGAAGGCGTGGCACACCAAGGTTGATAGAGAGATGAGTGTGCCACTTGAAGGATTGGGCGTGGCATGCCAAGCTAGAAATGAAGGGCACGTGACACGCCAGAAAAGCGCCAGCCACACGCCAGCTGGGAAGTCACGCTTATTGAGTGTTTTCTTTTCCCTCCAAAATGTAATTTTCCTTTTTCACTTTTGTAATTCTTTTATTTTACTAGGAGTAGTATAAATACCCCCAAGGAGTACTGAAGAAGGGGTTAAGCAGTCAGTTTTAGATCTATTTTTACACTTCACTTTTGAGTACTTTTTGAGCCATGAGTAGCTAACTTCCCTCTCATTGAGAGAGGGAGCTCTGTTGTACTTGATGGATTGATAATAGTGAAATTATTCTTCTCTTCATCTTCTCTTTGATTTGCTAGAAGGAATTTCGTTCTTAATGCTTAGTATTCAATCATCTTGGAAAAGAGATTGAATGCAATTGGGTTTCATGGGAACCTTGGGAAAGGAAACATGGAACCATGCTTGAAATCCCTTCTAACACTTGAGTAGAATCTGGGTTTTGGTGTTTGGATATATGACATATAATCCTCCCTCTACTTGGACCTATAATGGTGTGTGGTATAATCAGGGACCAAACATATCTCTCTTCATGAGCAATTAGACCAAGGAATTGGCTATTGATAAAGATCTGAGAGATTGAGTCACCAAGGGATTGGGGCTCAATCCATCATGATTGCCAAGAGGTTAATGAGTTGCATGATTGAAGAGGATATAAGCTAGATTTGATCCAAAGAGACAACATCTCCCAATCTCAATGAATTTCCCCATTCTTATCTATCCATTTCTTTACAGCTTAATTTTACATTCAGCAATTCCCCATTCCCATTTATATTCAAGTCATTTATGATAATGCACTTTACATTCTGCCATTTATATTTCTGCACTTTATTGCTTTCTTTATATTCTAGTCATTTACATTTATGTCATTTATAATTCTGCACTTCACAATCCTATTGATCCGCTTGACTAATTCATCAATTGATTAAAAATGCTCGAATTTGCCAATCTCTGTGGATACGATCCCACACCACTGTGGGTTATTACTTGATGATAATTTTGGTGCGCTTGCCAAAAGAACTAATTCACCAATTTTGAATGGGGGTGTGAATTTTATTCCATCATATGGCATGACAAGAAAATTGCCATCAGAGTCTTTGAGCCAGGTCAGAGAGTGCTTCTGTTTAATTCAAGGACACTTTCCCGGGAAGCTGAAATCTCGGTGGCAGGACCGTTTGTGGTAACTAGAGCATCACCATATGGTAATGTGGAAATTCAGGAAAAGAATTCTGATAGAAGGTTTACAGTTAATGGCCAGAGGTTGAAGCACTATCTTGGAGGCGAGATTGATCACCAAAGGTCCACTCATCTGCTGAACTAGCAAAACTGACCGTCAAGCTAGTGACGTTAAAGAAGCGCTTGTCGGGAGGTAACCCGATGTTTTTGTATCCTTCAGTTTGATTTATTTTGCTCTGATTTTTTCTTATTTATTTGGTTTTGTTTGAGTTTCTACTATTTTTCCTTTGTTTTACGTGTATTTGGATCATGCAGAGTTATTAGAATAGAAACAGGTACATGAAGACAGAGTTTCGGACACCCTGGAGAAGCTTGGTTCGGATTGGGTGGCGCCTAACTTCAAAACCTCAAGTTAGGTGCCACATATATGCTCAATTTGGGTGTTACTCACTAGATGGGTGGCGCCTAACTTCACCCCTTGAAGTTAGGCGCCAATGATGCGTACACAATGGCTTTACTCACTGGATGGGTGGTGCCTAACTTGAAGTTTCTCAAGTTAGGTGCCACATGAAGCGTGCAAGAAGAGTTTGGTTCCACCTGGTCCGTGCCTAACTTGAAGTTTCTCAAGTTAGGCGCCATGTATGTGTCTCCAATGAAGTTAGGCGCCAGCCTTTGCCAAGTTGGGAGCCCAGTCAAGAACACCAAGAGAAGTTAGGCACCAGGCATTGCACTAACATGGAGTTAGATGCCACTAAATCTCAAGTTAGGTGCCATGAAGTGAAGAAGCAAGAGAAGTTAGGCGCCATCCGCATGAAGTTAGGCACCAGGCCATACATTCACCCCAAGTTAGGCGCCAGCTTCGAATTGCTGTCCAAATCCAAACCAAATCAACTTATTTCCTAAAGGAAATCTCTTTTGATTTGGTTCCCACTCCCATCAAAACCCTTTATTCAATTCCCAGATATTCCACCCTGCTTTCCAACAATTCCTTTGACTCATACTCGTGACACCTTTCCCTTCCCCTAAACACTCCCGTGAACCTTGACCCCTTTCCTGAGCCCAAGCCCTTCCCCAAAGATCCCTCCCCTTCCCAATTCATTCTCGTGACTCCAACCAACGAAACCCCACCCCTACTCCTCTATATAAGCCTTCCTCCATCCCACTTCTAACCACACAGCAAAGCTCTTCACTCCCCCTTCTCTATAAACACAACTAATACCAATTCATCTCCCTCCAACCCTTCTTTCCGAAGAGCACCACCACCTTCCCCCACCCCCTTCTTAACCAAAACAACAACATATTCATATCCTTCCCTTTAAA
>NC_029791.2:62960892-62970529 GCF_000816755.2 Arachis ipaensis | reverse complement strand
GTATAATCACATAAAAAAAATAGAAAAGAAATTTTTAAAATTGATTTTTATTTCATTGTTTTCGGTTTCTATTCTTCCTTTCCTCTCTATTTTCCTCTTTGTAATTTTCTAATTTGCTCAGGGATGAGCAAAAATTTTAAGTTTGGTGTTGTCGCTTTTCTTGTTTATTTTCTCTGTTTTCTATAATGGCACCCAAAACTATTGCGTCCTCAAAGAAGAGGAAAGGCAAAGAGCCAGCCACCAGTTCTCATGATGCACATAGGTTTCGATCCAAACTCCATGAGGAACACTTCTATGATAATACTTACAAGAAGGCAGTGACTCTGGAAGTTAGATTTGCACTACAACCAGATGAATATCCAGAAATTCAATTTCAAATTGAGAGAAGAAGGTGGCATTTTTTGTGCAACCTGCACACGAAGGTTAGACAACTGATGGTCTAAGAATTTTATGGAAATCTCTAGGTCACGTACAAGGATGTTGAGGGGGTCAATGAAAAGAATTATCAGAGCTGTGTAAGAGGAAAAGCCATTAATTTTAGTCCAAGAAACGTCTGCTGGGCTCTCTATCTGTCGGGTACAGATCATATGTTTGCCTGTTACAGTGAGAGGATGCATAGAGACCAAGAACTGGACCAAGTCATTGATGAAATATGCATTCCCAATTCTCAGTGGAGAATAGGTGCAGAGGGGAAGCCGAACCAACTAAAGAGCACTGACCTGCTTCCTTTAGCTAATGGATGGTTACACTTCATCCGAAGGTCTATCATGCCAACTAGCAACCAATCCAAATGTACTGTGGATCGGGCTGTCATGATTTACTGTATCATGAAGAGAGAAGTGGTGGAGGTAGAGGTAATTATTCTAGAACAGATATACAACATTGCCTGCAATCCTCTTAAGAAGGCTAGGCTTGGTTTTCCACATCTAATTTACCGCCTGTGTAAAGCAGCAGGGGTAAAGGTGGAGAATGACTTTCCCATTCCTGTTGAGAGACCAATTACCAAGAAGACCATGGAGACTCATAGGGAACAGCACAGGATCCCCAGAGAAGAGCAAGTTGAGGAGGAAGCTCAACAGGACCAGCCACCATTGCCTCAAGGACACTACTTCCCACCTCAAGAATACTGGCAGCAACTGACTTTCTCTATTGAGTAGATGAAGATCACGCAGAATAACTGCTAGCAGTAGTACACTATGTCTATTGCGGAGATGAGGGTGACACAAAACAACTGTTGGGAGTATCTCACCACCACCCTTGACTAGATGAGAGCTGCTCAGGACTCTCAACGCCAGGAGATTTCCCAGCTGAGATGGGATTATAGCCGCCTGAGAAGACCATATGGATCACAGCCAGAGGAGAGAGTCCCCACCATGGAGATTGAGGTGGCTTAGTTCCTTTCACTTCCTATATTATTTTGCCATTACTATGTTATGTTCCTGTTTTCTGCCGTTTTGTCTTAGTTTCTGCATGATTCTTTGTTATTTCGATTCCTAAGTTCTAGTTTGATTTGCTATTTTAATTATATTATTTGCTTTTAAATATGAAAAATGTCTCATATATCTCTCACTGAGCTTGAATTCAAAAGAAAAAGATGTATTGCATGAGAAATAGAGTTTATATCAAAGAGTAGTCTTATTTACTTAAATGTGGTGGTATTCTTTGTGATTCTGAATGCATGACATGAACTGTGCATATTTGAATTTGAATAAAAGGATGTTGATGTATATCTCTGAAAACCTTAATTGTTTTCTCCATATATTTCACAACCTGTTTACTGTTTGCTTTCTGATATTCTGAATTTACTGTTTGATGCAATTGAACTCTCAACACCATTTTCTGTTTGTCTGAATAAGCCAATCACTCAATCATTGTTTCTTGATCCATCAATCCTCGTGGGATCAACCCTCATTCACTTGAGGTACTACTTGGTACGACTCGGTGCATTTGCCGGTTAGTTTGTGGGTTATAAATTCTGCACCAGCACGCCCAGCTGGCGCCACCCCATTTTCTGAAACAAATGCAGCAAATCATTACCCCAAAAGAGGTAAATGGTAAGGTTTTAGTAACAAGAAAAATTATGGAAGGAATAAAAATTATGTTCACAAGAAAGGATCTCACCAAAAGTGGGATAAAGAAAGAAACAATGGGTAAAATAAATCAACAGACGATAAATATTTCCGTTGTGGTGGAAAGGGCCATTGATCACATACATGTCGTACCCTGAGGCACCTAGTCGATCTTTATCAAGCATCTTTGAAAAAGGATGACAAAGGAAAGGAAACAAATTTTGTTTCAAATGATGTTGCTGAAAATTACACCACTCATTATGATGTATCTGATTTCTTTGAGGATCCTAAAGGAAATATTGGTTATTTTATCAATGATAGAATAGTTTAATATGTGAGATTGTTAAGTATTCATGTAAATAAATAATGTTCGATAAAATATTTATGTTTATGAACATCAAAATTACTAAATGTGCCAAGTATTAAAATAATAATAATAAAATTTTTAGTATATGATACTACGTACAGTAGTTCTTAGAAAAACAATCAAGAAGATAATTTTACTGCACATATACTTCTAGTCATTTTATTATTATTTGTCTTTGAAAAAAATGGCAATGACATATAGTGAAGATGTTTGCCTTACGGATAGTGAAAGTTCGCATACTATTCTTAAAAGTAATATATATTTTACTCATCTTGTGGCAAAAGAAGAATATGTTAATACTATTATTGACTCAGACAATGTGATAGAAGGCTCCGGAAGAGCTATAATTTTGTTTCCTAGAGGAACAAAATTCATAATAAATAATGCACTATTGTCTACTAAGTCTTTAAGGAATTTATCGAGTTTCAAAGATATTCGTCGAAATGGATATCATATTGAAACTATGAATGAGGAAAATCATGAGTACTTATGTATTATAACTCATGATTTAAATAAAAAGGTTATATCAGAAAAGTTACCCTTTTCATCTGGGTTATATTATACCAAGATTAGTGCAATTGAATCACATGCCATTGTAAACCAGAAGTTTACTAGCCCAAATGAATTCATAACTTGGCATGATCGATTGGTCATCCGGGAATAACCATGATGCGGAGAATTTTTGAAAACTCCCATGGACATTCACTAAAGAACCAGAAGATTGTTAAACTTAGTGAATTTTGTTGTGCTGCATGTTCTAGGGAAAGTTAATTTTAAGGCCATCACCAGTAAAGATTGGATTTGAGTCTCCTAAATTCCTAGAAAGAATTCAAGGTGATATATGTGGACCTATTCATCCACCTTGTGGATCTTTTAGATATTTTATGGTCTTAATAGATGCATCTTTGAGATGGTTACATGTGTGCTTATTGTCTTCTCACAACCTGGCATTTGCGAGATCATTTGCTCAAATTATTCGATTAAAAGCACAATTTCCAGAAAATCCAAAGAAAGCAATTTGTCTTGATAATGCTGGTGAATTTACTTCCCAAGCTCTTGATGCTTATTGTATGGCTAATGGAATAAGTGTTGAACATCTAGTAGCTCATGTTCACACACAAAATGGATTAGCAGAATCACTTATTAAACTCCTCCAATTAATTTCTAGACCCTTACTTATGAGAACAAATCTCCCAACCTCAGCTTGGGAGCATGCTATTTTACATGCCGCAGCACTTATTTGTTTAAAGCCAACAAGTTACCATCAGTTCTCTCTTATGCAATTAACTTTTGGCCAGCAGCCAAATGTTTCTCATTTAAGAATATTCGGGTGTGCGATATATGTTCGCATGCACCACCTCCTCGCACCAAAATAGAACCCCAAAGAAAATTGAGAAAATATGTTGGATATGATTCTCCCTCTATAGTGAGGTATCTTGAGATACAAACTAGAGATGTATTTAAAGCCCAATTTGCAGATTGTCATTTTGATGAATCAAAATTAGGGGGAGAGAATAAGCTTCCTGAAAAGGAACTTAATTAGAATGCATCGTCCTTGACGCATTTAGATCCTTGTGTCATAAAGCAAAGGTTAACCAGAGATTACGACAGTTCTAAAGCTCATACATATAATATATAGAAAGAATAATATAATCTAGAAGCCTAATGAAAGGTATAGCTCAAAAACATAATTTGAAACGCGCAAAATGTACTAACGGAGCTACTAACTTAAAGCACAAGATATAGATAAGGTATAGCAAAAGGCAATAATATAATATCATAAGAATCTAGCCATGGCTCGCGGAGTTTAAGCCGGCTAGCCATATACAGGCTATACAGAAACCAGACAGTAAAATCAGCTTGTACAAGTTTTGTTCTCTCAATATATGCCTCTAGGCTAAAGCAAAATACAAAATGAGAGATGTATAAACAAAATAAATCAAAAAGACTCCAAGAGGTATCCGGATCCTCCGCTTCTATCACCATCCAAGCAACTCACCGAGGTAGGTTGCGACCTGCATCTGAAAAATACAACAGAAATATGGTATGAGAACCGGAGGTTCTCAGTATGGTAACAGTGCCCAGTGATGTAGGATATAAGACCCCGGGACGCCAAAGGCAATCCTAGACTTCATATCTATCACAAGATTCAACTTAAGGCATAACTAAGACAATAAAGCATATATATAAATCTTAACATAAATAAACCGGGTAATCTATCTTAGGGGATTTCTATTCTAACCAAACACCGCTGTCCCACAGCCTTCACCAACCTATCCTCCATGCGATCCCATCGCCACTGCCTTCCGAACCTCCTTAATCGTAGTAGAAATCATAATTAATTACAATGCAAGTAAAACACAAGTAGAAGCATATAAGGCAAGTAGATCAAGTAAGAAAATATGCATGTTATACAAATAAGCAAACCATTACAAGTAGTCAAAGCATACAAACAGATAGAAGATACACATGATGAATGCCTACCCTATTGGCTGTCATATCACATTGTCGGTTCAACTGCCAACCCGACACATCATTGGGAATCCCTGACATATAGTGCTCGGATCACTGTCCACGGTTTTGCGCCAGCACGCTCTATTGGTCCGAAGGGATGTGAGCGGGATACTCTTGCCACATACCTTACATCTCAACACAAGCGGGACGAACCAACGCCCTTACGCCGCCGTTGCTACCTCGACAGGAAGAATCCAACCGCCGTCCCTGCCGGGCGCATAGAGTCGCATAATCTCAATTTAAAATAGTAGTTCAGTGGCTTTTCATAAAACATTTTCAATACATCAATGATTCATCATTGCACATTCGAGTCCTCGACTCATCTCAACCACTGTCAGATCAACATTTCCATTTCTGAGTCCTCGACTCATCACAACTACTGTTAATTCTCATTTTAATTCCGAATTCAACAGTTCATCAGTTTGTATTTCACATATCAGTCTACCTTCACATGCCATCAAACCATCCTCAGTATACCTGAAACCTAAGCCTCCGTTTGCTAATTTTTCATAATAATCCTCAACTAAAACCCTTAGGTTATTTCCCATATTCTCATGCCCAAAATTAAGCCCAAAAGTATAAAAATGGTGTCATAGAAGCTTATAATCTTGTTGGGAAGGTGGAATAGTTCAAAAACAAAGTTAAATTTGAGAAACAGGACATGTGCGTATGCACAAGAGTGTGCACGCGCACGCCCTGGAGAAGTTTTAAAACGTGTGCGTACGCATAGAGGTGTGTGTACGCACAGGTACCAAAGTTTACCATGTCTGTTCGCTCGCACAATTTGTGCCAGCGCCCTCAACAGATTGACCTTCCAATGTGTGCGTGCGCACAGAGCTGTGCGTACGCACAGGTTGCAATTCCTCATTGGGTACGTGCACGCACAAGCTATGGTAGTGCGGTGACCAGATTGTCTACCTCTGCGTGTGCATACACACAGGTCTGTGCGTGCTCACAGGTTAAAATTTTTGCAGATGTGTGCATGCGTACAAGGCTGTGCGTGCGCATATACCAGAAATCATAAAATTCTGCAACTTTGCAGAATTTCAAATTTTAACACCAAACTTTAATTGATCATAACTTTCTCTACAAAATTCTAAATTTTACAAACTTTATATCGATTTGAAGGATTTTCAATAAGCTTTAATTTCAAACAAATTTCAATCAATTTTGAAAACTCAGGCATGATTTACGAGTTCACTAAAACCAACTTTTACTAAAAATCACAATGTACCAAATTTTCCAAAATCCTCAAACCACATCCATCCAAAACAATACCAAATTTCCATTTTCAACACAATTTACCTTCTTGGGTCACAATTTACCATTCATATCAAATTTTCCACCACACTTCATCATTTTCAATCTCAATTATCAAACATATACATCACAAACAATTTTCCCACCATCACATGCATCCATCCTAATTATATCACTATCAATCTCCATCATCAAACTCATTCATGCTTTATGTTAAAACTCAATAATATTCATTCATCCAAACTCATAATACATCATATCCCAACATCATTAATCAACAACATTACCAATATTAATTCATCAAACCTCATTCAACCAGTCAACATCAACAACCACATCAAATCAAACCTATCCTATAGGTCACTAGCCTAAGTCTCCATGAATATTATATACTACATAGAGGAAATCAAAACCATACCTTCGCCGATTTTCTATATGAACCAAAACTCCAAATTCAGCACAATCAAGCCCTTAACTACACTCCAAGCTTCCAATTCCACTTCAACAAGCACCAACAAATTCCAATTGCTCCCTGATAAACTCCGATTTTGTGGTTTATCTTGTGCTTATTTTGGGGGATTTTATCAACTTTTTTCACATTTATTCAATGAAATAGCATGGTTTTGCAATTCTCCCTTGATTTGTCCTTAAATGTGAAAACATGCTTTTTAGGCCCTAAAATTGAAGATTTTAATTCACTTTAATTCCATTCGATGCCTTGATATATTTGTTGAATGATTTCATGTTCATAAGGCAAGTATTGGATGGAAGAAGTGAGGAGAAAAGCATGCAAAGTGGGAGAACTCATGAAGAAATGAAGGAACCATAAAGCTGTCAAGCCCGACCTCTCTGCACTCAATCGACCATAACTTGAGCTACAAAAGTCCAAATGAGGCGGTTCCAGTTGCGTTGGAAAGCTAACATTCGGGGCTTCGCGTGCAGGGGTGCGCATGCGCACTTTGCGCGCACGCGCCGATGCTGTCTGTGGCCCACTTTAATGAAATCACCCCCAGCGATTTTGCAGCTCCTTTTGGGCCCAATCCAACCCATTTCTGATGCTATTGAACCCAAGGATTGAAGGGGGAATGATCCAAGTAGTCATAGTTTAGTTTTCATCATGTTTTAGGTTAGAATTCTAGAGAGAGAAGCTCTCTCTTCTCTCTAAAATTTAGGGTAGTTTAGGTTTAATTTTCTTAAATCCAACTTTTAATTCTTGTTTTGATTTAGTTCCTCCTTTTAATTTCTTATTGTTACATCTCTACTCTTCTAGTTTTTACTTGTCATTTCCTTTATTTTGTCCTCTTTTATGTTGATGAACACTTGTTGGATTTCCATTTTCTTTTAATGCAATTTAATGTTTGATGTTTTTTTTATTGATGGATTGAGTGTTGATTTACTTTTCTTGCAATTGATAGTTGGTAGATTTATATTTCTTGCACATTTTACTATGCTTTCTTTTTATGCCTTCCAAGTATTTGATAAAATGCTTGGAAGGATGTTAGAGTAGATTTTAAGCATTCTTGGCTTGGAAAGAGTAATTGGGCAATCTTGAGTCATGAAAACCCAACTCATGTTGGTGATCTAGAGTTGTTAGCTAGTATTGTTTCCATTGACGCTAATCTTTTGCTAATTTAATTAGTGAGTTGATTAGGACTTATGGAATATTGTTTCCATTGACGCTAATCTTTTGCTAGTTTAATTAGTAAGTTGGTTAGGACTTTTGCATTGAGATTAGCTAGTCTCGTTAGACTTTCTCCCTATTTGTTGGAGTTGACGTAATGAGATAAATTCTTGTTTATATTTATGACATGATTAATTAGTCTTGTTTGACATTCTCCCAATGTGTGAGTTAACTAAATAAGATGAATTAATCATGCATGACTAGGATAGAAAGCCTATGATCTCAATCTATTGCCATGAATGTCTCTCTTTATTAATTGCTTTCTTCAATTACTTGCTCAATTTACTTTTCTTGTCATTTATTTTATTGCTCCTCTTATCAAATCAAACCCCCCTTGCACCTTTATAGCCAATAATTGAGCACTTCATTGCAATTCCTTGTGAGACGACCCGGAGTCCAAATACTCCGGTTAATTTTCATTTGGGGTTTGTTACTTGTGACAACTCAAATTTTTGCATGAAAGGATTATTGATTGGTTTGGAAACTATACTTCACAACAAGACTTCATTAGATAAATTCTAAACCGTCAAGAATTCGTTCATCACTCCCAAACTCATAATAATCAAGCTATATATGCATAAATCATCACAAATCAACCTAGGGCTCATTATAATTGAAATTTTACAAGGGTTCAAGACCTCTTACCTTTTCCAACATCTTTGAAAGCCAAAATCCAATACTAAGCAGGGATTAGAGTGAACCTAAACACCCAAGAAACATAAATGCTCACTTAATCAAAAGCCCTAAAACTCGAAATTTTGAAGAGAAGAATTGATAGAATTTCGAGATTTCCTTACCATTTTCTTAGGTGGATTTTGTAGAGCTCTTCGCAAGGAACGCGTGGCCGTAAACGGTGCGGTGATCGGAGCTTTATAGCTCAAGATATGAGCTTGTGAAGTTGAGAGTGAATAGTGTTTTCCTCTTCCTCTTCACTCTTTTCTTTTCTGCTGAGTGTGTTGTGTTTTGAGTGTGTTAATGGCTGAAGGGTTCATTAATGAACCTTTATATATGTTGGGCTTGGGCCCGGTCTAACCCGTTAGCATTTTTAGTCTGTTTGGCCTAAACCTTTAAAATTAACGCCCGGTTTTTGACTTCTATTATTTTTCTAAGGTTTTTGACTGTTTTCACTTTTTCTCGCGCAGCACCGGGCATACTTGAACCGGTTCAACCGGTTCAACTGTCAGTTCATGATTTTTTGCAAAAAACATATTTTCTAACTCAAAAAAACCTACTGAGTCTAAAAATCAAATTTAAATCCTCAAATTCTCATTCTAAATCTTTGGACTCTATTTTGAGCAATATTAATTACTTAATTAAACGATTAATTAAGCTCGGTTCTTACATTCTCAAAATTTTGCCCTCAAAATTTGAATTACCTGAGAATAGCTCGGAATAATCCTTTCGCATCTCGGACTCCAATTCCCAGGCATGTTCCTCAACTCCTGCTCGCTTCCAAGCAACTTTAACCAATGAAACTTCATTTCCTCGCAGCTTCTTCACACTAGTGTCGTCAATACGCACCGGTGTTACTTGGAACGTCAAATTCTCCCTCAACTCGACCGACTTAGGCTCCAACACATGAGCCGCATCCGACGTGTACTTGTGGAGCTGTGACACGTGGAATAGGTCATGCAAGTTAGACAGATAAGGTGGCAAAGCTACTTGACACGCCACCGGCCGGAATCACCTCAGAATCTCAAACGGTCATATATACCTTGAATTCAATTTCTTGGACTTGATAGCTCT
>NC_029791.2:62954852-62960846 GCF_000816755.2 Arachis ipaensis | reverse complement strand
TGCTCTCCTACTTCAAACTCTAACGGTTTCCTTCTCTGGTCTGCATAACACTTTTGTCAACTCTGTGCTGTTAGGATCCTCTCCCAAATCTTTTTAATCTTCTCAGTAGTCTCGGATATCAAATCAGGACCCAAAACGCTCGCTTCACCCGATTCATAATAACAAAGTGGAGATTGGCACTTCCGTCCATACAAGGCCTTATACGGAGCCATCCCAATGCTTGCATGAAAGCTATTGTTGTACGCAAACTCCACCAATGGCATGTAACGGTCCCAGCTTCTGGGTTGATCCAAAACACATGCTCTCAGCATGTCTTCCAACATCTGAATAGTCCTTTCCGATTGTCCATCAGTTTATGGGTGATATGCGGTACTGAGACATAACTTCGTACCGAAAGCTCTTTGAAAAGCTCCCCAAAACCTTGATGTGAATCGGGGATCACAGTCTGACACTATGCTCGATGGTACGCCATGCAACCTTACGATCTCCTTAATATACAACCTCGCCAACTCCTCCATTGAACAACTTATTCGGATAGGCAGAAAATGAGTGGATTTGGTTAAGCGATCCACAATCACCCAAACCGCATCAAATCCCGACCTAGTCCTCAGTAAACCGGTCACAAAGTCCATTGAAATTCCTTCCTACTTCTACTGAGGAATCTCAAGTGGCTGTAGCATTCCCGACGGTTTCTAATGCTCTATCTTCACTTTCTGACACGTCAGGCACTTGGATACCACTGTTGTTACATCACCTTTCATCCCAGGCCACCAGAACATCTTCTTTAAGTCACAATACATCTTTGTACTTCTGGGATGAATAGAAAACCCACTGTTATGAGCTTCCGACAATAAGAATTACCTTAAATTCCCGACATCTGGTATACAAATCCTTCCCTTGTATCTCCATAACCCTTCACCATTCTTAGTGAATTCTTCATGCCTCTTATCACCAACTGGTTGAAACAATTGTTGAAGCTTTTGCTCATCTTGCTGAGCCTTCTGAATCTCCGTCTTAAAGGTACTCGAGATCTGCAACTGATTCAAGTAAGCTCTTCCGGCAACTTCACCAATATCTAGCTTAAGATCCACAAACTTATCCACTAACTCCTCCTCCTTGATTCTCATCCAAGCTATTGTTAAGGATTTCCTACTTCATGCATCTGCTACCACATTCGCCTTTCCAGGGTGATAACTTAGTTCAAAATCATAATCCTTTAGCAACTCCATCTACCTTCTCTGACGCATATTTAGCTCTTTCTGATCAAAGATGTATTTGAGGCTCTTATGATAAAAAAAGACGCTAAACCTCACTCCATAGAACTGGTGTCTCCAAATCTTTAAGGCAAACACAATCGCCGCTAATTCCAAATCATGAGTAGGGTAATTCACCTCATGCGGTCTCAGCTGACGCGATGTGTAAGCCACCACATTCCGGTGTTGCATTAACACGCAACCCAAACCCTTCAAAGAAGAATCACAATATACTTCAAACGGTTCATGCGGTTCCGGTAAAATCAAAACAGCTGCTTGGTGCACGAAATTGTGATCATCAATGGCGCCAACAACTTGGTATGCACAATTGTAATCTCAACTCTTTATCACAACTCTGCACAACTAACCAGCAAGTGCACTGGGTCGTCCAAGTAATAAACCTTATGTGAGTAAGGGTCGATCCCACGGAGATTGTCGGCTTGAAGCAAGCTATGGTCACCTTGTAAATCTCAGTCAGGCAAATTCAGATGGTGATGGAGAATTGATAATTAAAAGATAAATAAAACATAAAATGAAGATAGAGATACTTATGTAATTCTTTGGTTGGAATTTCAGATAAGCGTATGAAGATGCTTTGTTCCTCCTGAACCTCTGCTTTCCTATTGCCTTCTTCCAATCATTCATACTCCTTTCCATGGAAAGCTTTATGTTGGGCATCACCGTTGTCAATGGCTACTTCCCGTCCTCTCAGTGAAAATGTTCTACGCATGCTGTCACTGCACGGCTAATCATCTGTCGGTTCTCGATCATGTTGGAATAGGATCCATTGATCCTTTTGCGTCTGTCACACGCCCAACAATCGCGAGTTTAAAGCTCGTCACAGTCATCCCTTCCCAGATCCTACTCGGAATACCACAGACAAGGTTTAGACTTTCCAGATCTCAAGAATGGCCGCCAATAATTCTAGCCTATACCACGAAGGTTCTAATCTTAGATTAGAAACCCAAGAGATACACATTCAAGCTTGTTTGCATGTAGAACGGAAGTGGTTATCAGTCACGCGTTCATAGGTGAGAATGGTGATGAGTGTCACATAATCATCACATTCATCATGTTCTTGGGTGCGAATGAATATCTTGGAGAAGAAATAGACTTGAGCTGAATAGAAAGACAATAGTACTTTGTATTAATTCATGAAGAACAGCAGAGCTCCACACCTTAATCTATGGTGTGTAGAAACTCCACCGTTGAAAATACAAAAGTGATAATGGTGTAAGCATGGCCGAATGGCCAGCCTCCAAGGTCTAGGGACTAAACGTCCAAAGATTACCTAATACAATAGTATAAGGTCCTATATATAGAGAACTAGTAGCCCAGGGTTTACAGAAATTAGTAATTAATGCAGAAATCTTCTTCCGGGCCCACTTGGTGTGTGCTTGGGCTGAGCATTGAAGCTTCCACGTGTAGAGACTTTTCTTGGAGTTAAACGCCAGCTTTTGTGCCAGTTTGGGCGTTTAACTCCAGCTTTTGTGCCAGTTTTGGAGTTAAACGCCAGAATTCTTGAGCTGACTTGGAACGCCTGTTTGGGCCATCAAATCTTGGGCAAAGTATGGACTATTATATATTTCTGGAAAGCCCAGGATGTCTACTTTCCAACGCAATTGAGATCCCGCCAATTGGATTTTTGTAGCTCCAGAAAATCCACTTTGAGTGCAGGGAGGTCAGAATCCAACAGCATCTGCAATCCTTTTTCAGCCTCTGAGGAGGTATTGATTTGTGATGCTAGGGCATTTTGGCCAGTTTCACTGACCTTGTCTTTACTGTTTTTAGGGTAGTTTCATGTATTTCCTTAGGAAATAAGCTAGTTTTGGGTAGATATTCACTTACATCTTGATTCAAGCATACATTGTGCTCTTTACATGATTTCATGAGGATTTTGCATGAATTTAAGGACAAAATTGGATGTTGCATTTCCCATGACTTGGACTAGAACTTTGATGCACGTTATTGCTTGATTTCAGGACAAAGGAAGCAAAGAAGGACCACATTAGTGGCTACGTTAGTTACACTAACGTTAACACTAATGTGGAATGGGAGTAACTTGCAAAGTTAACGAGAAAAGTGATTGCCAATAACGCTCTCGAAGCCATCATTGCCCACGTTAAGAGTCACGTTAACTAAGTTAACATGAACTCTATCGTGGAAGTAAAGAAATGGAGCCAACGTTAGTGACACTTAACATTATCACTAATGTTGGGCCAAGATCATGAGTGGCCACGTTAGAGTCCACGTTAACTTAGTTAACGTGGCCTCTAACGTTAAGAAGAAAGGGGGGGAGGGGGGGCCAACGTTAGTGACACTCAACATTGTCACTAACGTTGGCCAAAGCACATTAAGCCACGATAACTCCCACGTTAACCTAGTTAACGTGGAAGATAACGTGAAGGAACAAAGTGGTCGACAACGTTAGTGACACCCAACATTGTCACTAACGTTGGAAGAACACAAGCCCCCAATGAGCCACGTTGACTCCCGCGTTAACCTAGTTAACGTGGAAGCTAACGTGAAGAAAGAAGGTGATCGCCAACGTTAGTGACACCCAACATTGTCACTAACGTTGGAAGGAGCCACACATGCCACCATGAGCCACGTTAACTCCCACGTTAACTTAGTTAACGTGGAAGCTAACGTGGATAAGGGAAAGATGAGCCAACGTTAGTGACACTCAACTTTGTCACTAACGTTGGAGATGGCTAGCAAGGCCACGTTAGAAGCCACGTTAACCTAGTTAACGTGGACTCTAACATGGAAAATAGGAGCAATATGGAACGTTAGTGGCAATGGTAAGTGTCACTAACGTTCTCGAAGGATGGAAAGCCTACGTTAAAAGAGCCACGTTAACTCAGTTAACGTGGACTCTAACGTAGGGAAGGGGGAGGCTTCTCAACGTTATTGGGAAAGTTGAGTCCCAAAAACGTGTGCGAAGGACATAGTGGAAACGTTAGTGGCAACGTTTGTGCCACTAACGTTGAGGTTAACGTGGCTTTTAACTTTGGTGAGGAACGTTAGTGAAAAAGATGATTGTCACTAACGTTCTCGAACCCATATTTTCACTGAACGTTAACACCACTAACTTCCTGAGCCAAAGCCCCTGCCCACTTCATACTTTCTCTCTGCAAGTAAAAGCTAAGCCCAATGAAGAAGAGAACTGCTTCAAACTCAAGATCCAAAAGTACAAGACTTGAAGAATCAACTAGAAGAACAGAATAGTAGTATATATAGGAGTAGCTTTGAAATATGTGACTATAATCCTCTCAACACTTGATTTGGGAAATGCATGTGGTATAATCAGTGACCATACTTCATCTCTTCTCATGAGCAATTGACCAAGGAATTGGCTATTGATCAAGATTTGAGAGATTGGATTACAAGAAATTGTAATTCAATCGCTTAAGATTGCCAAGGAGATCAATGAGTGCATTGATTGAGGAAGAGATAAAAATGAGATTGATCCAGAGAATGCAACATCTCCTAAGCCCAATGAACTCCCATTTCTGATCTTACCCATTCTCTTTAATTTCTGTCATTTACATTTATGAGCAATTCCCCCATTCCCATTTAAGATTCTGCAATTTACTTTCTGCCATTTACTTTTTCGCCATTTAATTTTCTGCACTTCTCAACTCAATTTCTGATTCACTCAACTAGAACATTCCTCTAATTAAAGTTGCTTGATCAATCAATCCTTGTGGGATTCGACCTCACTCTATTGTGAGTTTTTACTTGACGACAAATTTGGTACACTTGCCGAAGGAAATTTGTTGTGAGACAAGTTTTCCGTGCATCATGTTTATGGCGCCGTTGCCGGGGATTGATTGTGCATCAACAATGATTAGATTGGAGGATAACTAAATTGAGCATTTTATTTTTGTTTGATTTAAATTTCTGTTTTATTCATTTACTTTCTGTTTTAGATAACTTCTTCCCTTCCCCCTTACTTTTTCTTTGTTATTTACTATTCATCTGACTAACCCACTAACTGTTTGATATATTGCATCACTCACACTAACAGTAATTCTGACAAATATACTTTCTGCACCTATTCTCTCATTACCCAGCAGCTGGCTGACCTCACCAAGAAGATGGAGAGGAACCAAGTAGCAGCAGTATCCACTTCATCAACAACCCAAGAAAGAGTGAATGAAGAAGTAGAGGGTAGTCAGGAGCAAGCCAACTACATTGGGAATTCACCTAGGCAAAACCATGATCCATACTCCAAGACCTACAACCCTGGATGGAGGAATCACCCAAACTTTGGGTGGGGAAATCAACAAGACCAAAGCCTTGATCAAAGACGCCCAAATCCAAGCAATGCAGCCACCCAACACTTCACATCTAGACCATATCAACACCCCATAACAACAACTCCCCACATTCATATCAAGGCCAGAATAACCCTACTCAGCCTGACCTGTCATCATTTGATGAAAGAATCTCAAGGATTGAGAATCTACTTGAAGGCCTAAGCAAGGAGATTCAAGACAACAAGGTCTTCAAGGAGGAAGTGCGAGCCAGTTTTAAGAACCAGGGAGACACAATCAAGAGGTTGAAATCTCAAGTGGGGTATCTCTCTGAACAAATTCCCAAACCCACAGATGGATTCCCAAGTGACACAGAGAAGAATCCGAGAGGTGAAACAAAGAAGGTAAGATGGGAAGATTGCAAGATGGTCACTATAAGTGATAAGGAGACTGAGGACAAGCCAAGCAAGCTGTCAGAA
>NC_029791.2:62948731-62953620 GCF_000816755.2 Arachis ipaensis | reverse complement strand
AGGAGCTGTGGAGAAGAGAATGTACTCAAGATTTCTTGACTTATTTGCATCTCTGCATGTGAACATACCATTCATCAAGACTATCCAACAAATGCATGCATTCATCAAGTACATGAAGGAGTTGCTTCCCAGGAAAAGCTCACTCAAGGGAGGCCAAACTATAGTGATGAACAAGGAGTGTAGTGCCCTCATTCAAACGCAGTTGCCTACAAAAAAAGATCCAGGGAGTTTTCATGTCCCCTGTGCCATAGGAGAAACAATATTTGATAGAGCACTCTGCGATTTGGGAGCAAGCATCAACTTAATGCCTCTATCCCTGGTGAAAAGGCTGCAGATCAATGAGATATTGCCCACAGATGTAGTCATCAGGCTGGCTGACAAAACTCAAAAACAAGCAAGAGGGGTGGTGGAAAACGTGTTGTTAAAGGTGAGGAAATACTTTCTTCCCACAGACTTTGTCATCTTGGACATGGAAGAGAGTCACACTCACCCAATCATATTGGAAAGACCATTCCTAGCTACAGCCAGAGCACTCATAGACGTGGAGCGAGGGGAGCTAATATTGAGGATCCATGATGAACAACTCAGCTTCAATGCTTCAAACTCTCCCAAGAAACTGACCAAGAAAACAAAGAACCAAGCAATGATCATAACGGGATGCTGACAGAGGAAACAAGCACTAAGGCACCACCAACACATCTGAGAACCCCACTGAATGATGAACAAGGCAAACAGCAATCGTCACAGCTCAAGGAGAAGCTGGAAGAACCTAAACCACCAGAGGCATGTGAAGACAACAACAAAATTCACTTAAAAGAAGAAGTCGCCAAGAGCAGAGAAGCATCAAAAGGGACAAAGAAGAAGGTACCAAGGGGGTGGAGGAACAAGAAGATTCCTACGGAAGGCCTCTCTCCAGGAGATAAAGTGATTTCAGCTTACTTCCCAGATATCCCCCCTAATCTCCCCACTGTACCATCTCAGTTACCTAAGGTCTTCACTATCAACAGAGTTCTTTCCTTGGAACATGTAGAGATCATTGATACAACCAATGGATATAAGTCCAAGGCAAGAGGGGAGGACTTGAAGCATTATAAACCTCCCTGATGAAGGAGAAGCGTCAAGCTAGTGACGCTAAAGAAGTGCTTCATGGGAGGCAACCCATATTTTATTAGCTTTTACTAGTGAATAAGTCAATATTCATAAATTCCAACCCAAACTTGGTGAAGTCCTTATATTGCAGTATATAGTGAAGAACAAGTTTGGTGTTCAAAGCGTACCAAGAAAGCATGAATGCAACAGAGAGCATTCTAGTCTTGGAGCTTTGAACAGAACTTTTCATCACAATACTTCAAACTAAGTTTGGTGTCATCCCATGGTGCCACCAAAATGCATAAACTGATACACAGTTAGTTAGTTAGTTGGAGTTCATGAATAAACAATCTAATCTTTTCTTCTCTTTATTATTTTAGCCGTAAAAATCTAAATTAATTTTTTTATGATATTTCTTACTTTTCTTGTTTGATCTTTATAGGGAAAGGAAAGGAGCATTGAAAGAGATTGATTGGACAATTTAATGGAAAAGGTTCGGCCACTTCATGAAGAGGGCACTACACACGTGCCTCAAGGGGGAATGCGTTGGGAATGGTTGCCATGCAACATTGGAGGAAGAACAAACTTGGAAAGCAAACCAACTCCATCATAAAGTTGAGAATCCTCGTGCTTACTCCATATAAAACCCCATCCGTTCATCATACACCAATCCCATCAATCCACACCTTTCATCTCTTCATCACTTCTCTATATAAGTGAATCAAATCCACACCATCTCCACATTCGAAATTCATACCCCTTGCACTTCACTTTCCAGCAACCAATTCTTCAACTTCCCACTCTCTAAATCCCACATCTCTTCCCTTCACTACACCCTTTTGCTTTAACTTCATTCATGGCATCATCAAGCTCCAAGAGGCAGAAGAGGAAGGAACCAACGGAGAACATTCCCTTCGACGAGAAGAGATTCAAGACTGCCTTCCATGAACGAGAATTTGAGCGGATAAAGCTCAAAAAGATACTGCCCGAGCTAACCATCCAAATCAATGAAGATGAATGCCCACAGATTCGGGAGAAGATTGAAGAAAGAGGGTGGCAATTGCTCACCAATCTAGAGGGAAAGATCAATACAAACCTCATCAAAGAGTTCTACGCAAATGTGGTCAGAGAAGACAAAACCAGAGCCCCAACCTTCAAAAGCTATGTAAGGGGAAAGGAGGTAGACTTCAGCCCAAATGCTATAATAAGAACTCTTCACCTGAAATCACCACACTTTGATGAGCCTAGCTATCATGCAAGGATAAGTAAAAGCCAAGACAATGATGAGCTCACCGAGATAGTGACTGACATCTGTGTTATAGCAGCTGACTGGGAGAGGTATGGAGATGGGAGACCTCGGTTCATCAAGAAGGGAGACCTTAGCCCAGAAGCCAAGGGGTGGTTTGAACTCGTGAGGAGGTCTATTCTCCCAGCTGCAAATAATTCAGAGGTAAATATTAATCGAGCAACTATGGTATATTGCCTAGTACAAGGTGGAAAAATCAACGTGCTTGAACTTATAGCTGAGGGAATTCAAGATTCAGCTGAGAAGCTTGAATCAGGTGCCAGGCTTTGGTACCCCAGCACCATTCTCCAATTGTGCACAAAGGCCAAGGTGGTCTTTGAAGATAGTAATCCAGATTGGGTTAACCCAGGGAGGCTAATGACAACCCAGCGTATGGCCTATACTACACCTGCTCAGCAACAAAGAAGGCCACAAATAGGGAAACTAAAAGCAAAGGAAGGAGCTCACCAAGAGGAGTCTCATCAGGAAGAATATCAATAGGGAGAGCATCCTTACCCAGCAGATTTGAATATGAATCACCTTCTAAGAGCTATCGAAGATTTGGGGATGAGACATATGGAAGGAGAGCAAATATTGAACTGGATGAGCCAACAAGAAGAGTGGAAGAAACAACAAATGGAGCAGCAACAGGAACAATACTCCCAGCTCACTCAAACCATCCACCAAGTTACTGAGAGGCAAGAACGTCAAGATAAACATTTGTAGGAACTCAATCAGCGACAAATAGCCCAGATGAAAGCATTCAATGAGTTCACTGTACTTAATAAAGGACGGCAACTACATCGGGAGGAGTTCAACGTCAACACTCAAGCCAAGTTGAACTACATGTCCAGTAATATGCATCATCTACATTATGCCATCCCTACATATGATGAGGTCTAAAAAGATTTTGTAGAACAAGAAGAGAGGAAAGTGAAATAGCAAAAGGAAACACTCAAGAAGAAGATGGAAGATGGTGGTTTCTGGAAGAAGCTGCTTGGAAAAGGCAAGGGAAGTGGGAGCACAAGCAATCAAGAAGGAGAGCATGGACATCCACAAGAGTAACAGGTGGTGGAGTTCCTTCTTTGGTCCATCTTTCTCTATGTTTTAAATAAGGAAGATCTTGTATGAAATAGAACTTGCTTCCATTTCCGTTTAAACATTTCTAAATTCTTTCTTTTAAGTTTTTGTTGAGAAGGTTTATGATATCTAGTCCTTATGTCACTGCATCCTTACTTTGCTTACTTGTATGTTTGTCCCTTTTAAATCAAATAAAAAGAGAATGAGTGCTTTTAAAGACCAGAGAAGAGTTCATACTATGGAGTAAGTTCCTGAGTTTATGGTATAGTCATAAGATAGCTAAGTTGGTTCAACCATAAGGTGGGAAGACAACTATCTGTCATGAATACTATGCTTGAGACACACCCCATGAGACTAGATAAATAAGAAGGTCCTAATAAGAAAAAGGGAAAGAACAATAAAAGTTGAGGAATAAAAGAAAAATGGTAAGCAATAAGGCTAGGCACCAATGGTTTTAATCTTGAGACATGTGTCTTTGGTGCTCCTGTGTGAGGGATCTACTTGGATGAATAAGCTCTTAGGGGTGCCTTATCACTTGGTAACTTGGGTTAACTAACCCGGGATTACCAGCTGAAAGTCCACTATCAAGAGTAACCCTCACTACAGAGCATTTAGTAACCCAAAGAGGTGCTGGACACCAAGGTCTCAAGAAAAGAAAATACATACACTATGTGCCTGCGGTGTGTATGTATGGGGGATAGACTTGAGCAAGTAAGTCCTTAGGGGTGCTTCAACACCTAGCACCTTGAACCAACTGGTTCAGAAGGGTTGGCTGAAAGCTTATTTTAAAGAGTTGCCCCCTTGCAGAACACTTAGCCTAAGAACACAAATAAGCCCTGAAATAACAACAAAAGGATCAATGAATAAAAGTCTCATGGGATGCAATCAAAGTGAGTATTTTATGACAAGATAAAGGTCTGAAAGCCAGGAATAAACCTAAGTTGCTATGCATGAAACCACCATAAAACCAGGGACATGACTTCCACAAGAATGACTCATTTCTCTTGGCATTCCATTCATCATTCTCTTGTTCCAGTACTTGCTTAGGGACAAGCAAGCTTTAAGTTTGGTGTTGTGATGCCAGGGCATTTTGGCCAGTTTCACTGACCTTTTTTTTACTATTTTTAGGGTAGTTTCATGCATTTCCTTAGGAAATAAGCTAGTTTTGGGTAGATATTCACTTACATCTTGATTCAAGCATACATTGTGCACTTTACATGATTTCATGAGGATTTTGCATGAATTTAAGGACAAAATTGGATGCTGCATTTCCCATGACTTGGACTAGAACTTTGATGCACGTTATTGTTTGATTTCAGGACAAAGGAGGCAAAGAAGGACCACATTAGTGGCTACGTTAGTTACACTAACATTAACACTAACGTGGAATGGGAGTAACTTGCAAAGTTAATGAGAAAAGTGATTGCCAATAACG
>NC_029791.2:62948396-62948723 GCF_000816755.2 Arachis ipaensis | reverse complement strand
GAACTCTAACGTGGAAGTAAAGAAATGGAGCCAACGTTAGTGACACTTAACATTATCACTAACGTTGGACCAAGATCATGAGTGGCCATGTTAGAGTCCACGTTAACTTAGTTAACGTGGCCTCTAATATTAAGAAGAAAGGGGGGGGGGGGAGCCAACGTTAGTGACACTCAACATTGTCACTAACGTTGCTAACGTTGGCTTTAGCCACGATAACTCCCACGTTAACCTAGTTAACATAGAAGCTAACGTGAAGGAACAAAGTGGTCGACAACGTTAGTGACGTTAGTGATTGTCACTAACGTTGGAAGAACACAAGCCCCCAAT
>NC_029791.2:62940145-62947273 GCF_000816755.2 Arachis ipaensis | reverse complement strand
GGGGGGGAGCCAACGTTAGTGACACTCAACATTGTCACTAACGTTGGCCAAAGCACATTTAGCCACGATAACTCCCACGTTAACCTAGTTAACATAGAAGCTAACGTGAAGGAACAAAGTGGTCGACAACGTTAGTGACACCCAACATTGTCACTAACGTTGGAAGAACACAAGCCCCCAATGAGCCACGTTGACTCCCACGTTAACCTAGTTAACGTGGAAGCTAACGTGAAGGAAGAAGGTGATCGCCAACATTAGTGACACCCAACATTGTCACTAACGTTGGAAGAAGCCACACATGCCACCATGAGCCACGTTAACTCCCACGTTAACTTAGTTAACGTGGAAGCTAACGTGGAAGCTAACGTGGATAAGGGAAAGATGAGCCAACGTTAGTGACACTCAACTTTGTCACTAACGTTGGAGATGGCTAGTAAGGCCACGTTAGAGTCCACGTTATTTAGAAGCCACGTTAACCTAGTTAACGTGGACTCTAACGTGGAAAATAGGAGCAATTTGGAACGTTAGTGGCAATGGTAAGTGTCACTAACGTTCTCGAAGGATGACAAGCCTACGTTAAAAGAGCCACGTTAACTCAGTTAACGTGGACTCTAACGTAGGGAAGGGGGAGGCTTCTCAACGTTATTGGGAAAGTTGAGTCCCAATAACGTGTGCGAAGGACATAGTGGAAACGTTAGTGGTAACGTTTGTGCCACTAACGTTGAGGTTAACGTGGCTTTTAACTTTGGTGAGGAACGTTAGAGAAAAAGCTGATTGTCACTAACGTTCTCGAACCCATATTTTCATTGAACGTTAACACCACTAACTTCCTGAGCTAAAGCCCCTGCCCACTTCATACTTTCTCTCTGCAAGTAAAAGCTAAGCCCAATGAAGAAGAGAACTGCTTCAAACTCAAGATCCAAATTTCTGATCTTACCCATTCTCTTTAATTTCTGTCATTTACATTTATGAGCAATTCCCCCGTTCCTATTTAAGATTCTGCAATTTACTTTCTGCCATTTACTTTCCCGCCATTTAATTTTCTGCACTTCTCAACTAAATTTCTGATTCACTCAACTAGAACATTCCTCTAATTAAAGTTGCTTGATCAATCAATCCTTATGGGATTCGACCTCACTCTATTGTGAGTTTTTACTTGATGACAAATTTGGTACACTTGCCGAAGGAAATTTATTGTGAGACAAGTTTTCCGTGCATCAATTTGCTCCCAATAGTTTTGTGGAGGAAAATGCATCCCTTGAGGCATTTCAGGGATTTCATGAAGAGGAATTTCCTCATGCTCTTGTTCATGAGTGGGATCTCTTGTTTGCTCCATCCTTTTCTTAGTGATGGGCTTGTCATCATCAATGAGGATGTCTTCCTCTATGTCAATTCCAAATGAATTGCAAAGGTGACAAATGAGGTGAGGAAAGGCTAACCTTGCCACAGTAGAGGACTTGTCCACCACCTTGTAGAGTTCTTAGGATATAACCTCATGAACTTCTACTTCCTCTCTAATCATAATGCTATGAATCATGATAGCCCGGTCTATAGTAACTTCAGATCAGTTGCTAGTAGGAATGATTGAGCGTTGGATGAACTCCAACCATCCCCTAGCCACGGGCTTGAGGTCATGCCTTCTTAGTTGAACCGGCTTCCCTCTTGAATCTCTCTTCCATTGAGCACCCTCTTCACAGATGTCTATGAGGACTTGGTCCAACCTTTGATCAAAGTTGACCCTTCTAGTGTAGGGGTGTGCATCTCCTTGCATCATGGGCAAGTTGAATGCCAACCTTACGTTTTCCGGACTAAAATTCAAGTATTTCCCTCGGACCATTGTAAGCCAATTCTTGGGGTCCGGGTTCACACTTTGATCATGGTTCTTGGTGATCCATGCATTGGCATAGAACTCTTAAACCATTAAGATTCTGACTTGTTGAATGGGGTTGGTGAGAACTTCCCAACCTCTTCTTCGGATCTCATGTCGGATCTCCGGATATTCGCCCTTTTTGAGCTTAAAAGGGACCTCGGGGATCACCTTTTTCTTGGCAACAACTTCATAAAAGTGGTCTTGATGCACCCTTGAGAGGAATCTCTCCATCTTCCATGACTCGGAGGTGGAAGCTTTTGCCTTCCCTTTCCTCTTTCTAGAGGTTTCTCCGGCCTTTGGTGCCATTAATGGTTATGGAAAAACAAAAAAGCTTTATCTTTTACCACACCAAACTTAGAAGGTTGCTCATCCTCGAGCAAAAGAAGAAAGAAGAGAGTAGAAGAAGAAGAAATAGAGGAGATGGAGGGGGCTTAGTGTTTCGGCTAAGGGGGATAGGTAGTGTGTATGTTGTGTAAAAATGAAGGAGTGAAGATTGGTTTATATAGGAATGGAGAGGGGGGTATGGTTCGGCCATTATGGGTGGGTTTGGGTGAGAAAGTGGTTTGAATTTGAATGGTAAGGTAGGTGGGGTTTTATGAAGGATGGATGTGAGTGGTGAAGAGAATGGTGGAATTTGATAGGTGAGGGGTTTTTGTGGAAGAGGTATTGAGGTGATTGGTGAATGGGTGAAGAAGAGAGAGAGATGTGGGGTAGGTGGGGATCCTGTGGGGTCCACAGATCCTGAGGTGCCAAGGATATCTCATCCCTGCACCATGTGGCGTGCAAAAATGCCCCTTTCTGCCAATCCTGGCGTTAAACGCCAGGCTGCTGTCCATTTCTAGCGTTTAATGCCAGTTTCTTGCCCATTCCTGGCGTTAAACGCCAGTCTGGTGCCCATTTCTGGCGTTAAACACCCAGAATGGTACCAGACTGGGCGTTTAACGCCCATTCTGCTACCCTTATTGGCGTTTAAATGCCAGTAAGTTTCTCCTCCTGGGTGTTCTGTTTTTCATTCTGTTTTTCCTTTTGTTTTTGCTTTTTCAATTATTTTTGTGACTTCGCATGATCATCAACCTACAGAAAACATAAAATAACAAAAGAAAATAGAAATTTAACATAGATAATTAAAGATTGGGTTGCCTCCCAACAAGAGCTTCTTTAATGTCAATAGCTTGACAGTGGCTCATGGAGCCTCAGAAATGTTTAGAGCAATGTTGGAACCTCCCAACACCAAACTTAGAGTTTGAACGTGGGGGTTCAACACCAAACTTAAAGTTTGGTTGTGGCCTCCCAACACCAAACTTATAGTTTGACTGTGGGGGCTCTGTTTGTCTCTGTATTGAGAGAAGCTCTTCATGCTTCCTCTCCATGGTTACAGAGGGGTATCCTTGAGCTTTAAACACAAGGGAGTCTTTGATAAACCACTATTTTATGGTTTATATTGTGTTTAATTGTGTCGTTTTATCATGATCCTTACCCACTTATTCATTAAATTAGCATGAAATTATAATCCCTTCCTGAATTTATAACATGTTTGAAAAATACTTCCTAGAGACTTTAATTATGTATTTTTAATTCTCCTTTATTCCATTCGATGCCGTGATCTGTGTGTTGAATGTTCAGACTTTATAGGGCATGAATGAATTGGAGATTGGAAAGGAAGCTAGCAAAAATGGAAGGAACACAAGAATTTGAGGAGATAACCAGTGAGAAGTGACGCGGTCGCATGGCTCATGCGACCGCGCGAAGGAGAGCAAATCGCAGTGACGCGGCTGCATGGCTCACGCGGCCGCGCGGATTGGAAAAGCTCAGGCGACGTGGTAGCGTGGACGACGCGAACGCGTGGCAAGGAAAAGCGCGAATGACGCGTCCGCATGGATGACGCGATCGCATGACATGTGTGATCTGCATAATCTGTAGAATTTGCTGGGGGCAATTTTGGACCTTATTTCGACCCAGTTTTCGGCCCGGAACAGCAGACTAGAGCCAGAGAATATGCAGAAACAAAAGACAACATTCATTCTAGACAGTAGACAGTTTTTAGATCTAGTTTTACTCCTTTAGGTTTTTGCCTCTAGGTTGAAGAATTTTAATTTTCAATTGGTCTTAGCATTGGAACATTGAGAAGAGTTATTTTCTCATCAAGACTTCGTCATTCTAGTTCGTTCTCTTAACTTGGTTTTATTCTTCCATGTTCTTTGCTTTGTTCATTTTTGTCATTTGAATACTTTCATGATCATTTAATACAAGGATTATTTCTTCCATTTTAATTTATTTTCCATTCCAATAATCATGTCTTCTTTTAATTCCCTTTCATGTGTTATGGGTTCATTATTTACAATGAGTGAGTAGTTCCCTCACTTGATGGGGAGTTGATTGAAAGGAACTCTTGAGTTGGAAGGATTGAAGGAAAATTTGTAATTGGGTTAACTGTTGGATTGTTATCTAATCACTAACACCAATCCCTTTGAACTAAGTGGGTTGCAACTCGTGAACAGATCTAGCAATCCAACTTGTTTGATTTTCCTTTTCCTAGTGAAGGATAACTAAACAGAACAACCATTAATTATAAATTAATCTTGAAATCATCCCATCAATAATAGAGATTCCAACTAATCAACTCCCAGTCAAGGCTTTTATTCATATTATTTAAATTTTCTCAATTTAATTTTCAATTTACTTAACTCAACTTCTTGGAACATCTGATTAATAAAATAGCACACTTTTCTGCAACTCATTGGGAGACGACCTGGGATTTAAACTCCCAGTAATTTTTAATTTAAACTCTCTGTGACATATTTCTAAATTGATAGGCAGATTTTCGGTGAGTTAAGAACTATACTTGCAACGTAACTATTTTAATAATTTTTGATTCACCAACTTCTGTGACTCATCAATTTTTGGCGCCGTTGCCGGGGAGTTGCAATAGAGTGCTAAAGTTATTAATTAGAATTTTTTTATTTGCATTTTATTTTATTTTGCTACTATGAGCTGCATGTTTCTTTCGTCAAATGACGCGTTCACTTCCTGACCCGCGCTTGCTAATATTCGATCCTGAAATTAAAAGGACTATTTCACGAATAAGGCGAGAACAGCGTCGGTTAGTCCGCTCTGAGGGCGGATCTGAAAGTGAACTTGAGGAAGAAACCAGCCCCCGTTCTACTGATTCGGTTGTTTTACGTGCAGAAGACATGGCCGCTAGGAGAGTTACCATCCAGGAGGAAGGAGCCCCTGATTTTACAATGCAACCGTTTCAAGCGCATCATCCAGCGGTAGCTACAGATTTTGAAATAAAGACCGCATTGCTAAATTTGATGCCCAAGTTTCATGGCCTACCTGCTCAAGCGCCTATCAAGCACTTGAGAGATTTCCAGGCAGCCTGTTCTACTGTCAGGCGTGATGGTACTGATGAAACTTCAATTTTGTTGAAAGCTTTCCCGTTTTCTCTTGAGGGAAAAGTAAGAGAGTGGTACTACACTCAACCTCTAGCAAATGTATCCAAATGGGATACACTCAGAAAGGAGTTTTTGGAGAAATTCTTTCCATCTGAAGTTACTGATAAACTGAGGAAGGATATTTCCACAATTGTTCAGGATGACAATGAGACTCTCTTTGAATACTGGGAGCGCTTCAATAATCTTCTGGAAGTATGCCCCCACCACATGATTGACAAGATAGTGTTACTTAGCTATGACAAGATAGGTTGCTTAGCAATATCACACAGGGCATGAGGCCCCAAGATAAGACCACATTGAAAAGTGCTAGCAATGGGTCTATGAAGAAGTACAAGACCACTGATGAGGCTTGGCAATTGATCAGTGATTTAGCTGAATCTACTAGGAACCACAGGCAAAAGCAAGGCCGTTCAAAAGCCGTTGCAGAAGTATCCTCTAACAGAGAGACTACGGCTCTAGCTCAGAGTATATGTGAGATGACCAACTTGCTGAAGCAGATGCAATTGAATCAACAACAAACTCAACAAGCTCAACCTCCTTCGCCACAGTAAAACCAACAATTAGTCCCGTAAAGAATTTGCGGAATCTGTGCTGATTATAGCCATTACACTGATGAATGCCCGCAGCTCTAACAAGAAGACAACATGGTGGCATCCACTCATAACTTCTATGACCGCCCCAACCAAAGGTACAATCAAAGTGGAAATAATAACCATGGATGGCAGGACAATTTTAACCAGAATTGGAGGGACAACAATAACAGAGGAGGCCGAGATAATCAGGGAAATCAGAGGTGGAATAATAACAACAACAGGCAGCAGAATCAACCTTACAGAGTACCTCACCTGAGGTAAAACCAAGGACCACAGAACAATCAACAGCAGACCTCTCAATTTACTCATTCTTCTTTATCTCCTAATGAAGAGCTACTACAATCTTTTGAGCAAAGACAACAGACCATGGAAAATAACATCATGAATAGTATTAATGCCAGTCTGAATGGTCTCACCTCTACTTTGCAAGCTCTTATGTCACAGATTGGATCAATGCAAAATTCCAGTAACCAACTTTCTAGCTCCACTGGAATCCCCTCTCAACCATTACCCAATCCAAAGGGAGGCATTAATGCCATCACCCTAAGGTCTGGAACCACACTGCAGGAGAGGAATCAGGAGGAACCAAGCCCACCAGAACACACCTGCTGAAGAGGAAGAGGACATACAGGACATAGCTGAGAAAGAAATAGCTCAACCACAGGAGGAAGCACCAAAAGGCACAGACACCACAGAAAACACCACTCCTATTCCATTTTCACAACTTGCAAGGAAGCTCAGGAAGCAGCTGGAACCCGACCCCAAAATGGTAGAAATATTCAAAAAGGTTGACGTAACTGTTCCTCTTTTTTATGTTATTCAGCAGGTACCTAAATATGCAAAGTTTCTAAAAGACTTATGTATCCATAAAGACAAAATTAATGAATTAGAAACTATTCCTTTAGGTAGTTCTATATCTGCTTTAATGGGAGGATTACCTGAAAAATGTAGTGATCCAGGTCCTTGTATAGTTAGCTGTACTATTGGTGGTGTAGTAATTTATGATTGCATGTGTGATTTAGGAGCACGTGTCAGTATAATGCCTTTGTCAATATATGATATTTTGAGGCTCCCTCCCTTAAAAAGGTCGGCAGCTCGTTTTGTGTTAGCAGATAAAAGCATTATTACAGTGGCTGGAGTCGCTGAAGATGTTTTGGTGAACATTAAAGGGCTCACATTTCCCACTGATTTTTATATCTTGGAGATGCCC
>NC_029791.2:62933596-62939012 GCF_000816755.2 Arachis ipaensis | reverse complement strand
CCCATAATGATTCAGATAAGCCATCATCAATCCTACTTGGAAGACCATTCCTGAAGACATCAAAATTCAAATTGGATGCCTTTTCAGGAACATACTCCTTTGAAATAGATGGCCGCATAGTAATCTTCAATCTGAATGGAGTCATTGACAACCCCCCAGAAGATCGTTCTATCTTTTAGTGTGATGTCATAGATGAAAGTGTAGCTGAAGTTCACAAGGAAGAGTTTGAAGAGAGGCACACTGGACAAGGTCCAAGTGTGGGGACCCTTTTAATTGACAATGAGGGCACTTCGCCATTTTCACAAGCTCCAGATAATCCAGAGCCTGCCCATGATCAAAAGTTAGAATTGAAACCCCTCCTTCCACATCTCAAATATGCTTATCTTGAAGATGAGCAGAAGTTTCCAGTTATCATTGCAAGGGAACTTACTTCCCAACAAGAAGAGTAGTTACTTGATGTGCTGAGGAAGCATAAGAAGGCAATTGGGTGGAGCTTGGCAGACATAGTAGGCATCAACCCTCAAGTATGTAAGAACAGAATATTTTTAGAAGAGGGAGTAAGACCTGTCCGTCAACCCCAAAGAAGATTAAATCCCACCATCTTGGAAGTTGTCAAAAAGGAAGTGACCAGACTATTGGAAGCAGGTATCATATATCCCAGTACAAGTGGTGCCCAAGAAGTCTGGAGTCACTACAGTGAAGAATGAGCATGGAGAGCTCATAGCAACTAGAGTTCAGAATGCTTGGAGAGTCTGCATTGATTACAGGCGTCTCAACCAAGCTACCCGTAAGGATCACTACCCACTTCTATTGATTGATCAAATACTGGATCGCCTGACAGGTAAATCACATTATTGCTTTTTAGATGGTTACACAGGTTATTTCCAGATTCATATAGCTCCTGAGGATCAGGAAAATACTACCTTTACATGCCCTTTTGGGACTTATGCTTACAAGAGAATGCCCTTTGGCTTGTACAATGCACCAGCTACTTTCCAAAGGTGCATGATGAGTCTTTTCTCTGATCTTATTGAGGACTGTATGGAAGTTTTTATGGACGATTTTAGCGTTTATGGTGATTCTTTTAGCCTTTGCTTAGATGGATTATCTAGAGTATTAGATAGATGTGTTAATACAAACCTTGTATTAAATTTCGAAAAATGTCACTTCATGGTAAAACAAGGAATTGTATTAGGACATGTGGTATCTAATAATGGCATTTCTGTAGACCCAGCAAAGGTGAATGTTATTTCTAGTTTACCTTACCCCTCTTCTGTGAGGGAAGTCCGTTCGTTCCTTGGCCATGCAGGTTTTTACAGGAGATTTATTAAGGACTTTAGTAAGGTCACACTTCCTTTATCCAGGTTACTGCAGAAGGATATTGAGTTCGAGTTCAGTGAGGATTGCAAACAAGCGTTTGATAAGCTGAAGACTACTCTGACTCAAGCTCCAATTGTGAGAGGACCAGACTGGAGCCAGCCGTTTGAAATTATATACGATGCTTCCAACCATGCAGTAGGAGCAGCGCTGGCTCAGCGTGAAGGTAAGGATCCTTTCGTTATTGCTTATGCGTCTAAGACTTTAGACACTGCCCAGTCCAACTATACTACTACTGAGAAAGAGCTTCTTGCTATTGTTTTTGCTCTGGATAAATTCCGGGCTTATTTACTTAGTATTAGAGTAGTAGTGTGTTCGAACCATGTAGCTTTAAAGTATCTATTAGCTAAAAAGGAGTCCAAACCAAGACTTATACATTGGATACTGCTGTTATAAGAATTTGATTTGGAAATAAAGGAGGAGTGGTAATCAGAATTTAGTGGCAGACCACTTGATTCGCCTTGAGCATATTAAGGATGATTATACTCCTATAGATGATAATTTTCCTTTTGATAACCTGCAAGCAGTATCTGAGGTAGTCCCTTGGTATGCACCTGCTGCTAATTATTTAGTTAGCCGCACATTTCCTCCAAATTTTTCTAAACATCAAAGAGACAAGCTGAAAAGCGAGTCTAAATATTATATATGGGATGACCCATATTTATGGAGATGTGGCATTGATCAAGTAATTAGACGTTGTGTGCCTCAATCAGAATTCCAGTCCATTTTAGAGGCCTGTCACTCATCTGAGAGTGGAGGACATTTTGGTCCTCAAAGGACAGCTAGAAAGATCTTAGACTGTGGATTCTGGTGGCCTACTCTTTTTAGACACGCTGCTGAGTTTTGTAAATCTTGTTTCCCAAGCCAGAAATTTGGTAATATATCCAGGAGGGATGAGATGCCTCAACAAATTATGCTTTTCTGTGAAATTTTTTATGTTTGGGGCATTGACTTCATGGGTCCATTCCCAAATTCTAATGGATATTTTTATATATTGTTAGCTGTGGATTATGTTTTCAAATGGGTGGAAGCAATTTCTACCTGCACTGATAATGTTAACACTGTTGTTTCCTTTGTGAGAAACCATATTATATGTCGCTTCGGATCACCACGAGCAATCGTGAGCGATCAAGGCACCCATTTTTGTAACAGGAGACTGACAGGATTAATGAAGAAGCATGGGATAATTCATAAAGTTGCAACAGCTTACTATCCCCAAACTAATGGGCAAGCCGAGGTGTCAAACAGAGAAATTAAGCGTATCTTGCAAAAGATAGTAAAGCCTCATAGAAAAGACTGGAGCACCAGGCTACAAGATGCACTCTGGGCATATAGAACAGCATACAAGACACCCATTGGGATGAGTCCTTTCCGCTTGGTTTATGGAAAGGCTTGTCATCTCCCAGTTGAAGTAGAACAAAGAGCTTTTTGGGCAGTTAAGGAGTGCAACATGGGAATTGAGAAAGCCAGAGCTGAAAGGAAGTTGCAACTGCAGGAACTGGAGAGCCTTCGCCTAGAAGCTTATGAAAACTCCAGAATATACAAGGAAAAGATGAAGGCTGTACATGATCAAAACATCAAGAAGAAAGAGTTCCATCCTGGGGATTTAGTCCTCCTTTACAAATCTCGACTAAGGCTCATGCCAGGTAAGTTGAGATCAAGATGGGAAGGTCCATACAGAGTAAAGAAGGCCGAACCGTACGGAGTTTATCACCTAAGCCATCCTTCAAGCTCTGAACTTATTAAGGTTAATGGACAACGCCTGAAGCTATACCATGGCGAGAAGATGCAGAGAAACAAGTAGCTTGAGATCTTCCTCTTGGAAGATCCCCATATAGCAGAAGATTGAGCTAGTGGAGCGTCCAACTTACGGACGTTAAAGCAAAGTGCTAGGTGGGAGACAACCCACCATGGTATGATCGTTCTTTTCTTTATTTTTAGTTTTTCTTATTCAATAACTCTTCTCTTTCTTAGTACTTTCGTGCATCTGTATTTACATGTTTTTACTTTCATAAAAAAAAAAATTTGCCGCACGACGCGATCGCATCAACGACGCGTCCGCGTCGTAAGGAGAGTAAAGAAAAATAAAGATGAACAGAGAGTCACGCTGGAGCGTGGCTGGAGGCGTGCCAATGGCACAAATCAACCCACGCGACCGCGTCGCTGACGCGTTCGCGTCGCATGGGAATCATGGCCTCCCACGCGACCGCGTGCCCCACGCGGCCGCGTGCCCTGAGTTTTCGACGTAAAAGGGTGCAAAATGAAATATTGTGCGAGAGTGATGCTGGATTGGTGCTGGAAGCACAATCCTTATCACGCGACCGCGTCACTGATGCGGCCGCGTCATCCATTTTCTGACGTACACTCACGCGATCGCGTGACCCACGCGATCGCGCCGTCCCAATTTTGGCAAATAAATTAATTTGAACAGAGAGTTGTGCTAGTACGAGGCTGCACTCGCTCCAGAAGCATAACATGGGTCACGCGACCGCGTGACCGACGCGATCGCGTCACCATACTTGAAGCGCATCCACGCGAATGCGTGCCCCACGCGGCCGCGTTGCATGCGCCGCACAGCTCAACCTAAATTGCCAAATTATCTTATCTTTCTCTCCACCAAATCCTAGTTTTTTCTTCTCCCTCCTTATTTCTTCCTCCCCCCCTTCCCCCTTCTATCTCACCTTTCACTCTCTATCTCTCTCACCTCCATTAACAAGGTTTTATTTTCTTCTTCCCTCTTTCTTTTTCTATCGTTCTTATTATTTTATATGTACTTTCTTTTCTTTTCTTTTCTTTTCTTTTCATTATTCATATTTTCTTTCTTCTTTCATTTCCTTTTTACATGGTGTTAGAAATTTTTTTTTGAGTCATTATCCCTCATTATATGCTTGTGGATTGCTGCAAATTGTTTGACAATTATTTTTATTCTATTTAAGGGATTGCTTGCATGTTCACCTTCATATTTTCTATACCTTATTCACCATGCATGCTATGTGTTTGTGAAAAAACTCAAATGGCATTATGCACTTCTCTATGTTGTTATACTATTCAATGCTTGCTTTTCACAACTTTCCTTTCCTATTGTATTAATTAAATTTAATTGTCAATACAAACGTGATGGTTTGTTACAAAGTATTGCTTGGTCTATGCTACTCATGCCCTTTGCCGGCATGCCAATAAACACCTTGCAGTCACTTGTCTATATATGCACTAGCTATTTTCCATTGTTGGCTTTCACATGTACTCGCGAACATGTGATAATGTCAGTATATCTTAATGTGCATCCATCACCCTCTTTTCCGTTTCCTTCCTTGCTGTATATCCCTTTGAATTTAATTTACTTTCTCTTCCCTTCTTTCAGGATGGCCACCAAGAAAGGAAAAGAGAAAGCTACTTCTAAACCACCAGCAAGAAGAGGAACTAAAAGAGCATTAGTGGCAGAGCCTTCTTCAACCGCAGTCAAACCCTCAACCAAAAGAGTTAAGAGAATAATAAAGGTTAATGAAAAGGAGAAAGCCTTTCCAGCAAAGGACACTGCGCGATTTCCCAATCGCTACTGTAAGCAGATGTTCCCTATCCTGGCAGAAAAAAACTATAACAATGAATACCTTCTTATCCTCCCGTCCAATATTGCTACCTTTGTTGAGCCGCAAATTGAACGAAGACAATGGGGTTTCCTACGGAGACAACCAAGGCAGGTCAATCTTTCTTGGGTAGTTGAGTTCTACTCTAACTTCTACATGCCATCCCTGCAGTCTATTTAAGTCCGGCAGAAGCAAGTCCCTATCACAGAAGAGGCCATTCAGCAAGCTCTGAGTCTTCCCCCTATTCCAGCAGGATTGGACGCCTTCCAAGAAGCCAGAGGTACCTGGGACTCTGTTCTTGGAGTCATCGCATTACCAGGCAGCCGTTGGATCTACGGATACCACCGTACCCACCCTAAGGGAATAAGGGAATCAGCACTTACCTTGGAGGCTCGCGTATGGGCACAGATCATGACCCATTACGTCTTTCCGAGCACTCATGAGTCCTCCTTCAC
>NC_029791.2:62904999-62931827 GCF_000816755.2 Arachis ipaensis | reverse complement strand
CCCTAAGGGAATCTTGGCTTCAGCACTTACCTTGGAGGCTCGCGTATGGGCACAGATCATGTCCCATTACGTCTTTTTGAGCACTCATGAGTCCTCCTTCACTGCGGACATGGCTGTTCTACTATGGTGCATCCTTACAGACCAACCTCTGAATCTCTCAAGACATATCCGGAATGCTATGGGACACATACAAATTGCGGGCAACTTACCTTTTCCCGCCTTGGTCTCGGATCTTGTCTCAGTAGCCGGAGTCTCCTATAGAGCTGGGGACACCAAAGCCGTGCTTCTACGGGATGATCAGTATGTCCCTAACGGGAAATACCTCAGACTTCCAGCAGCCACTACAAGCCTTCCTACTACTCCAGTTGAAGATAATCCTTCTTCAACACCACAAGCACCTACAACTGATGAATTGCTCCAGCAGATAATCGAAAGGTTGGATCGGCAAGAACAGAAAGCAAAGATGAGAGAGCGCCGTAACGAGCACCGATTCAAACACCTCAAGGAGCTACTCAAGGGATACTTCAGGGACTCGAATACCCCAGACTCCACTTCTTTTACCAGCACAGGGAGCCATAATGGTCCCGACTGTGGAGATACTGCCACCAGCCCACCCCTGTTCCTGACAGACGGCACCGAGGACGATGCAAAGCCTTAAGTGTGGGGAGGTCGGTCAGTACCTGACTTCCGGAGGTAATTTCTTTCCCCTAGCACCAATAATTAGGATATTTTAGTTAGATTTTCTTTCTTTTATAGAATAGAATAAATTGTATAGGTTAGGATAGTTGCATGCATGTTCTACTTGATTGAAAAGACAATAAGTTTCTTTTAAGACTCTATCTTTGGAACAAAATTTCACTAATTTTTCAAAATTTTATGATAAATTTGCTTGAGTTGTATTTGGAACATGATATTTGAGCTAAAGAACACACAACCTGTGAAAGATTTGAGCCTTTATGTATGGTTACATTATTTAACCATAATTATTTCATTCTTGTGTGTTTACTTCTCTATGATTGTAATCTATATTTTTTTTATCTTATATGTCCAATATTTATTATATTTGCATGCTTGCACATGATTGAGGCCATTATTTGTTTAAACTCACTTATCCAAATTAAGCCTACGCTTTTCAATTACCTTTGTTAACCACTTTGAACCTTTAAATCCTATTTGTTCTATACTTTACCACATTACTAACCTTAAGCTGAAAAACAATTGTATATCCCAAATTGAATCTTTGGTTAGCTTAAGATAGAATTGTGTGTGCTAGTTAAGTTTGGGAAATTGTGGGAACAAAAGTTGTTAAGGGAATGTGTCATGAGAATTTAATGGGAATTTGGATACCTACTCAGGTGAAACTATAAGAATTAAAAATCTATGTGCATTGATAAGCTATATTTATTTTAATGTCAAAAAAAAATAAAAAATAAAAAATAAATAAATAAATAAATAAGGGGACAAAATTACCCCAATGTTAAATTCAGAATTCAAAGATCAATGCACATATGATAGAATCAAATACAAAGTTGATACATGAGTATGGATTAAAAAAGGGAATTCTGGGTAGCTAGGTATGAACTTTAAGATTACATTAAAAATATTAGGTTGGGTTGAAGCTTGGGTTAATTAAAGATTCAATTTATTAGCTCACTTGACGAAATGTATACCCCTACCTGTACCTTAGCCCCATTACAACCTTGAAAACACCTCATGATGTTTGCATTGGTATATTAACTGTTGTCGATTGGTTAGGAGAAGAACAAAAGTTAGAAAGCATGATTAGAGAAGGATAGAGTGATTACCCTATACACTAGAGATTAGAGCGTACATACATTATCAGTGAGGGTTCAATGCTTGAATTTTCATGTTCCCTGCTTTCATGAGCTATCTTCTTGCACTTTTATCTGTTTTAATGTATAATGATAGAATTAGTGGAATTTGATTTGTAATTGTTTTGAAGAACTTATTTATTTTTGATCAAGTGGGCAAGAATCATATAGTTGCATTTATATATAGGCCTGCATTGCATAACATTCCACCATTTTAACCTTAGTTTTTACTTTGGATTTAGCATGAGGACATGCTATTGTTTAAGTGTGGGGATGTTGATAAACCCATATTTTAGGACATGCTAATTTTTAAGTGGGGGGAGGTTGATAAACCATTATTTTATGGTTTATATTGTGTTTAGTTGTGTGGTTTTATCATGATCCTTACCCACTTATTCATTAAATTAGCATGAAATTATAATCCCTTCCTGAATTTATAACATGTTTGAAAAATGCTTCCTAGAGACTTTAATTAGGTATTTTTAATTCTCCTTTATTCCATTCGATGCCGTGATCTGTGTGTTGAATGTTTCAGACTTTATAGGGTATGAATGAGTTGGAGATTGGAAAGGAAGCTAGCAAAAATGGAAGGAACACAAGAATTTGAGGAGATAACCAGCGAGAAGTGACGCGGTTGCATGGCTCACGCGACCACGCGAAGGAGAGCAAATCGCAGTGACGCAGCCGAATGGCTCACGCGGCCGAATGGCTCACGCGGCCGCGCGGATTGGAAAAGCTCAGGCGACACGGTAGCGTGGACGACGCGAACGCGTGGCAAGGAAAAGCGCGAATGACGCGTCCGCATGGATGACGCAATCGCGTGACATGTGCGATCTGCATAATCTGCAGAATTCGCTGGGGGCAATTTTGGACCTTATTTTGACCCAGTTTTCGGCCCGGAACAGCAGACTAGAGCCAGAGAATATGCAGAAACAAAAGACAACATTCATTCTAGACAGTAGACAGTTTTTAGATCTAGTTTTACTCCTTTAGGTTTTTGCCTCTAGGTTGAAGAATTTTAATTTTCAATTGGTCTTAGCATTGGAACATTGAGAAGAGTTATTTCCTCATCAAGACTTCGTCATTCTAGTTTGTTCTCTTAACTTGGTTTTATTCTTCCATGTTCTTTGCTTTGTTCATTTTTGTCATTTGAATACTTTCATAATCATTTAATACAAGGATTATTTCTTCCATTTTAATTTATTTTCCATTCCAATAATCATGTCTTCTTTTAATTCCCTTTCATGTGTTATGGGTTCATTATTTACAATGAGTGAGCAATTCCCTCACTTGATGGGGAGTTGATTGAAAGGAACTCTTGAGTTGGAAGGATTGAAGGAAAATTTGTAATTGGGTTAACTGTTGGATTGTTATCTAATCACTAACACCAATCCCTTTGAACTAAGTGGGTTGCAACTCGTGAACAGATCTAGCAATCCAACTTGTCTGATTTTCCTTTGCCTAGTGAAGGATAACTAAACAGAACAACCATTAATTATAAATTAATCTTGAAATCATCCCATCAATAATAGAGATTCCAACTAATCAACTCCCAGTCAAGGCTTTTATTCATATTATTTAAATTTTCTCAATTTAATTTTCAATTTACTTAACTCAACTTCTTGGAACATCTTATTAATAAAATAGCACACTTTTCTGCAACTCGTTGGGAGACGACCTGGGATTTAAACTCCCAGTAATTTTTAATTTAAACTCTCTGTGACATATTTCTAAATTGATAGGCAGATTTTCGGTGAGTTAAGAACTATACTTGCAACGTAACTATTTTAATAATTTTTAATTCACCAACTTCTGTGACTCATCAGTCTTCATTCACTTGAATAATCAATTATCCTCTGTCAACATCAATCACAGCTTTTGCTGTGGCTAGGAAGGGTCTGCCAAGGATGATGGATTCATCTATACACTTCCCAGTCTCTAGGATTATGAAGTCAGCAGGGATGTAGTGGTCTTCAACCTTTACCAAGACATCCTCTACAAGTCCATAAGCCTGTTTCTTTGAATTGTCTGCCATCTCCAGTAAGATTCTTGCAGCTTGTACCTCAATGATCCCTAGCTTCTCCATTACAGAGAGAGGCATAAGGTTTATACTTGACCCTAGGTCACACAGAGCCTTTTATGGTGCCTATGGTACAAGGTATTGAGAATTTTCTAGGATCTTGTCTCTTTAGAGGTAATCTCTGCCTAGTCAAGTCATCCAGTTCTTTGATGAGCAATGGAGGTTCATTCTCACAAGTCTCATTACCAAACAACCTGGCATTTAGCTTCATGATTGCTCTAAGGTACTTAGCAACTTGCTCTTCAGTAATATCTTCATCCTTTTCAGAGGAAGAATACTCATCAGAGCTCATGAATGGCAGAAGTAAATTCAATAGAATCTCTATGGTCTCTGTGTAAGCCTCAGATTCCCATGGTTCCTCATCAGGGAACTCCATAGAGGCCAGTGGACGTCCATTGAGGTCTTCCTCAGTGGAGATCACTGCCTCTTCCTCCGCTCCAGGTTCGGCCGTGTGTGTTGTGGTTATGGCCTTGCACTCTCTTTTTAGATTTTCTTCTGTATTGCTTGGGAGAGTACTAGGAGGGAGTTCAGTGATTTTCTTACTTAGCTGACCCACTTGTGCCTCCAAATCAGAGACAATGGTTGCGAAGTCAGAGTGGCGTTGCTTAGAATTCTCTGTCTGTTGCTGAGAAGATGATGGAAAAGGCTTGCTATTGCTAAACCTGTTTCTTCCACCATTATTGTTGTTGAAACAGTTCAGACATACCATCATAGAAGATACCTATGATGCTCCATTCAGAAAGCATGTTAGAAGGACACCTTCTGATCAATTGCTTGTATCTTTCCCAAGCTTCATAGAGGGATTCACCTTCCTTCTATCTGAAGGTTTGGACTTCCACACTAAGCTTGCTCAATTTTTGAGGTGGGAAGAACTTTGCCAAGAAGGCATTAACTAGCTTTTCCCAAGAGTTCAGGCTTTCTTTAGGCTGTGAATCCAACCATGTCCTAGCTCTGTCTCTCACAGCAAAAGGAAAGAGCATAAGTCTGTAGACTTCAGGGTCAACCCCATTGGTCTTGACAGTGTCACAGATTTGCAAGAATTCAGCTAAGAACTGATGAGGATCTTCCAATAGAAGTCCATGAAACTTGAAATTCTATTGCATTAGAGAAACTAATTGAGGCTTAAACTCAAAGTTGTTTGCTCCAATGGCAGGGATTGAGATGCTTCTCCCATAGAAGTCAGGAGTAGGTGCAGTAAAGTCACCAAGCACCTTCCTTGCATTGTTGGCATTGTTGTTTTTGGCTGCCAATTTTTTTGCTTCTTTGAAAAGCTCTGTTAGGCCCTCTAGAGAGAATTGTGCTTTAGTTTCTCTTAGCTTTCTCTTTAAGGTCCTTTCAGGTTCAGCATCAGCTTGAACAAGTATGCCTTTATCTTTGTTCTTACTCATATGAAAGAGAAGAGAATAAAAAAATAGAGAATCCTCTATGTCACAGTATAGAGATTCCTTGAGGTGTCAGAGAAAAAGAAGAATAGAGGGAGAAGGTAGATAGAAGAGAATTCGAACTTATCAAGAAGGATAGAGTTCGAATTGCACCTTGAGGAGGAGTGTTAGTCCCTTAAATAGAAGGATGTGAGAAGAAGGGAAGAATTTTCGAAATTAAAGTAAAAGATTTTGAAATAATTAAAAGAAATTTTGAAAATTTGGTAAAGGATTTTCAAAAATTAAGATTGGGAAAGAAATTAAGTGATTTTTGAAAAAGATTTTGGAATTAGAAATTAAAAAGATATGATTGAAAATTAATTTTGAAAAAGATGTGATTTGAAAAGATATGATTGAGAAGATGTGATTGAAAATCAAATTAAAAAGAGAAAGTTTTAAAACTAAAGTTGATTACTTGACTAACAAGAAATTAAAAGATATGATTCTAAAATTTAAAATTTGATCCTTTCTTAATAGGCAAGTAACAACTTGAAAATTTTGAAGTAAATCAATAATTATAGCAAGGATTTTCAAAAATAATAAAAAAAATGGAAAGAAATTGATTTTGAAGAGATATGATTGAAAAGATATGATTTGAAACAGATTTGATTTTGAAAAATTATGAAAATTTGAAAAAAATTTGAATTAAAAACAAAATCTTCCCTCTAGTGTCATCCTGGCATTAAACGCCCAGAATGGTATCCATTCTGGCGTTTAACGCCCAAAGTGCTACTTTTTTGGGCGTTAAACGCCCAGCCAGGTACCGTGGCTGGCGTTTAAATGCCAGTTTTCCTTCTTCACTGGGCGTTTTGAACGCCCAGCTTTTTCTATTTGATTCCTCTGTTGAATGTTCTGAATCTTTAATTCTCTGTATTATTGACTTGAAAAGACATAGTTTTGAAAAAAAAAATTTGAATTTTTCAATGATGAGAAACAATCAAAATACAACTAATCTTAGTAAACTCAAATCAAGCAAACAATGCATGCAGGACACCAAACTTAAAAATTTTCATATGAGAGATACTAACAAATTGAGAATGCATATGAGAAACAACAAAACACACAAAACAAGAGAATTTAAAGATCAGAGCAATGAAAACATCAAGAACAACTTGAAGATTAATGAAGAACATAATGCATGTATTCGAAAAATGCAAGAAGAATAAAGACATGCAATTGACACCAAACTTAAAAATTGATACTAGACTCAAACAAGAAACATAAAATATTTCTGATTTTTATGATTTTATAAATTTTTTTTGTGATTTTCGAAACTTATATGGAAAAATAAAATAAAGAGAATCAAAACTTTTAATATTCATTCTTAAAAATTCTGAAAAATAAAAAGAAAAGTACCTAATCTAAGCAACAAGATGAACCGTTAGTTGTCCACACTCGAACAATCCCTGGCAACGGCGCCAAAAACTTGGTGCACGAAATTGTGATCATCAATGGCACCAATAACTTGGTAGGCACAATTGTAATCTCAACTCTTTATCACAACTCCGCACAACTAACCAACAAGTTCACTGGGTCGTCCAAGTAATAAACCTTACGTGAGTAAGGGTTAATCCCACAGAGATTGTCGGCTTGAAGCAAGCTATGGTCACCTTGAAAATCTCAGTCAGGCGAATTCAGATGGTGATGGAGAATTGATAATTAAAAGATAAATAAAACATAAAATGAAGATAGAGATACTTATGTAATTCTTTGGTTGGAATTTCAGATAAGCGTATGAAGATGCTTTGTTCCTCCTGAACCTCTGCTTTCCTATTGCCTTCTTCCAATCATTCATACTCCTTTCCATGGCAAGCTTTATGTTGGGCATCACCATTGTCAATGGCTACTTTCCGTCCTCTCAGTGAAAATGTTCTACGTACGCTGTCACCGCACGGCTAATCATCTGTCGGTTCTCGATCATGTTGGAATAGGATCCATTGATCCTTTTGCGTCTGTCACACGCCCAACAATCGCGAGTTTGAAGCTCATCACAGTCATCCCTTCCCAGATCCTACTCAGAATACCACAGACAAGGTTTAGACTTTCCAGATCTCAAGAATGGCCGCCAATAATTCTAGCCTATACCACGAAGGTTCTAATATTAGATTAGAAACCCAAGAGATACACATTCAAGCTTGTTTGCATGTAGAACGGAAGTGGTTGTCAGTCACGCGTTCATAGGTGAAAATGGTGATGAGTGTCACATAATCATCACATTCATCATGTTCTTAGGTGCGAATGAATATCTTGGAGAAGAAATAGACTTAAGTTGAATAGAAAGACAATAGTACTTTGTATTAATTCATGAAGAACAGCAGAGCTCCACACCTTAATCTATGGTGTGTAGAAACTCCACCGTTGAAAATACAAAAGTGATAATGGTGTAAGCATGGCCGAATGGCCAGCCTCCAAGGTCTAGGGACTAAACATCCAAAGATTCCCTAATACAATAGTATAAGGTCCTATTTATAGAGAACTAGTAGCCTAGGGTTTACAGAAATCAGTAATTAATGCAGAAATCTTCTTCCGGGCCCACTTGGTGTGTGCTTGGGCTGAGCATTGAAGATTCCATGTGTAGAGACTTTTCTTGGAGTTAAACGCCAGCTTTTGTGTCAGTTTGGGCGTTTAACTCCAGCTTTTGTGCCAGTTTTGGAGTTAAACGCCAGAATTCTTGAGCTGACTTGGAATGCCTGTTTGGGCCATCAAATCTTGGGCAAAGTATGGACTATTATATATTTCTGGAAAGCCCAGGATGTCTACTTTCCAACGCAATTAAGAGCGTGCCAATTGGGCCTCTGTAGCTCTAGAAAATTCACTTTGAGTGCAGGGAGGTCAGAATCCAACAGCATCTGCAGTCCTTTTTCAGCCTCTGAATCAGATTTTTGCTCAGGTCCCTCAATTTTAGCCAGAAAATACCTGAAATCATAGAAAAATACACAAACTCATAGTAAAGTCCAAAAGAGTGATTTTTATTTAAAAACTAATAAAAACATAATAAAAACTAACTAAAATATACTAAAAACATACTAAAAACAATGCCAAAAAGCGTATAAATTCTCCACTCATCACTGCTGAAGTTAGCTTTTCCTTCAAAGTTTGAAAACTCTCTTCACACTCTGATGTCCACACAAACGGCACCTCCTTCCTTGTCAACTTATTCATCGGTAGTGCAATCCGGGAAAACCCTTCAATAAATCTCCGGTAATATCCGGCTAAACCCAAGAAACTCCTAACTTCCGTCATCGTCGTTGGTCTTTCCCATTCCATCACCGCTTCTACCTTAGAAGGATCCATAACTATCCCTCCTTTGCTCACCACGTGACCTAGGAACTTTACTTCCTCCTTCCAGAACTCGCACTTCGACAAGTTAGCATACAATTTCTGCTCCTTTAAGATTTGCAACAAAATCCTCAAGTGTTCCTCATGCTCCTTTGCCGTTGTAGAGTAAACTAAGATGTCGTCTATGAAAACCACCTCGAATTTGTCCAAAAAGGGAAAAAAGACTCTGTTCATGTAATCCATGAAAACAACAGGTGCATTAGCGCGTCCTAAACACAGTCTTAGGGATATCATCCTCTTTCACCCTTATTTGATGGTAACCGGATCTCAAATCAATCTTAGAAAATACTCTGGCTCCTTACAGTTGATCCATCAAGTCATCTATCCTTGGCAGCGGGTACTTATTCTTCATAGTTACTTTGTTCAACTGCTGGTAATCCACACACAGTCGCATTCATCCATCCTTCTTCTTCACCAATAAAACTGGCACTCCCCACAGTGATACACTCGGTCGAATGAACTTCTTGTTCAGAAGCTCTTCCAACTGAGTCTTTAACTCTGCCAGCTCTATCAGAGCCATTCTATACGGCGCAATCGATACTGGTCCGGCTCCCATCACTAATTCAATCACAAATTCAATCTCCCTTTGAGGTGGGAACTCAAGGATATCTTCCGGGAATACCTCCGAAAAGTCTCTAACTATCGGAATTCGGTCTAGTTCCTGATTATCACCTAACATATTCACAGCCAATAGAATATAACACTGACACTCTTCCTTACTACAGTGCACCATCACAGAGTTTAGGTAGTAGCCCTCAGCTATCACTGCTCCATTTTCTCCTTCCGGCATAAACCGAATTGACCGCTCAAAGCAATCTAACAAAACTCGATTCTTCGACAACCAATCAAATCCCAATATCATCTCCAACCCAACTATTGGTAAATAGATCAAATCATGCACGAAGTCTCTACCCTCAAGCTTGAAACCTACTTGCCTACACCCTGACCTAGTTATAACCGTCTGATGCGGGGTATGTACATGCAGATCAAAAGCTAACTCTAACACTTTCAAGCCTAATTCTTCAACTTTAGCAAATGAAATAAACGAATGCGAAGCTCCAGTATCATACAATGCAATTAATACTTTATCACCAATTAAACATATACCTCTCATCAACAGATCCGTCTTAGAAGCATCCTTGGCATTCACAGCAAATACTCCCCCTTGGTGCTGACTCTGACCCGTATTTGGGTTCCTCCCACGAGTGCGATCCCTCGCAATATGGCCAGGCAACCCACAGTTGAAGCAACCACCTAAACCAACCTTTCATGAGTTATATGGATAAAAACGCCCACAACACACACAAGTCAAATCCGGAGAATTCTTACTCTGATTTCCTCTCCCTTTAACATTGTGAAACTGATTCTGAGTGTTCTTTCTGAAGCCTCCTTGACCTTGAGGTGCATATCCTCCTCTCTTGAAACTTTGACCCCTCGGATGGAGGTACTTGCCACGTCCCCGACTAGAACTCCCTCTGTGAGTTTCCTTGGACGAAGCTACCATCTTGGCATACTCTTCCACCACTCTCGCCTTGTTCACCAAGTCAGAAAAAGTACGAATCTCCATTAGAGTCACAGCAGTTATAACCTTGTCCTTCAACTCCCTCTAATATTTTATACATTTTCAGCTTTCATAGATCTCCGGGGCACCCTGACATACCCTAGAAAATCTACAAAACTCCTCAAACTTGCTTGTGTAGTCTGCCACTGACAAAGAACCTTACTTCAGCTGCATCAATTCTATCTTCTTTACTTCCCTTGCAGACTCAGGAAAGTACTTCTTGTAGAAGGCCGTCTGGAATACATCCCAAGGTACGTCGGCATTCTGGAGATGTAGCAATCAGCACTTGGCTTGCCACCAATGCTGGGCCTCTCCCGCAAGTTGATAAGCGGCAAATTCTACGTATTAGTTATTCGGAATGTGCTGTGCTTGCAACGCACGCTCCATGGCCTGGAACCAGTTGTCCGCCTTTGTAGGGTTGGTTGATGCTCAGAAAAGTAGCGGATGAACCTTGAGAAAAGTCGCCAAGGTCATCGGAGTACCTCCCACATTATCCCCATTTCCCTCAGTATTATCATTCACATTCCCTTCACCATTTCTGTTGCCATTTATGGCCGGTTGACCTAACTTCTGCATAGCTTGCAGAGTCGCAGCAGCATTAGCTTCCATGGAATTCGCAAGGTTTGCCATGGCCACCATGAATTCGGCATGGTTGTTCGCCGGTTGCGCATTCCTACTTTTTCGTGAACGTGCTCGACCTCGTCCGCGAGTGGCCATTAGGGTTCTTATCTACACCAAACAATCGATATCAAGGTGATCAGTTTGAATGTCAAAAGCCTAGTGCTTCAATTATCCCAAAGAGGCACTCACAAACAAGCATGCTATGCAATATCAAACAGATAACCTAATAGCATCAAAGAAAATACACACAGAGTATGCAATGAAGCACAATCGGTCCATCCCTCAGGCTCACGAAGATGAACCACTCTGATACCACTAAATGTAACACCCTAATTAGCCTAAGCTTTACCTCGCGTCGTAAAGCAAAGGTTAACCAGAGATTACGGCAGTTCTAAAGCTCATACGTATAATATATAGAAAGAATAATATAATCTAGAGGCCTGATGAAAGGTATAGCTCAAAAATAGAATTTGAAAAGTGCAAAACGTACTAACAGAGCTACTAACTTAAAGCACAAGATATAGATAAGGTATAGCAAAAGGCAATAATATAATATCATAAGAATCTAGCCACGGCTCGCGGAGTTTAAGCCAGCTAGCCATATACAGGCTATACAGAAACTAGATAGTAAAATCAGCTTGTACAAGTTTTGTTCTCTCAATATATGCCTCTAGGATAAAGAAAAATACAAAATCAGAGATGTATAAACAAAATAAATCAAAAAGACTCCAAGAGGTATCCGGATCCTCCGCTTCTGTCACCATCCAAGCAACTCACCAAGGTGGGTTGCGACCTGCATCTGAAAAACACAATAGAAATATGGTATCAGAACCAGAGGTTCTCAGTATGGTAATAGTGTCCGGTGATGTAGGATATAAGACTCCGGGATGCCAAAGGCAATCCTAGACTTCATATCCATCACAAGATTTAACTTAAGGCAAAACTAAAATAATAAACATATATATAAATCTTAACATAAATAAACCGGGTAATCTATCTTAGGGGATTTCTATTCTAACCAAACACCACTATCCCACAGCCTGCACCAACCTATCCTCCATGCGATCCCATCACCACCTCCTTCCGAACCTCCTCAATCCCAGTAGAAATCACAATTAATTACAATGCAAGTAAAACACAAGTAGAAGCATATAAGGCAAGTAGATCAAGTAAGCAAATAGGAATGTTATACAAATAGGCAACCCATTACAAGTAGTCAAAGCATACAAACAGATAGAAGATGCACATGATGAATGCATGCCCTATTGGCTGTGATATCACATTGTCGGTTCAACTACCAACCCGACACATCTCCATGGAGATGTCGCCCTTTGGAATCATCATTTGGAACCCCCTAGATATAGTGCTCGGATCACTGTCCAGGGTTTTGCGCCTACATGCTCTATTGATCAAAAGCGATGTGAGCGGGATACTCTTGCCACAAACCTCACATCTCAATGCAAGCGGGACGAACCACCGCCCTTACTCCGCCGCCGCTACCTCGACAGGCAAGATCCAACCGCCGTCCCTGCCGGGCGCATAGCGTCTCATAATCTCAATTTAAAATAGTAGTTCAGTGGTTTTTCATAAAACATTTTCAATACAGCAATGATTCATCATTGCACATTCGAGTCCTCGACTCATCTCAACCACTGTCACATCAACATTTCCATTTCCGAGTCCTCGACTCATCACGACTACTGTCAATTCTCATTTCAATTCCAAACTCAACAGTTCATCAGTTTTCATGTCACATATCAGTCTACCTTCACATGCCATCAAACTCTCCTCAGTACACCCAAAACCTATGCCTCCGTTTGCTAATTTTTCATAATAGTCCTCAACTAAAACCATTAGGTTATTTCCCATGTTCTCATGCCCAAAATTAAGCCTAAAAGTCTTAAAATGGTGTCATAGAAGCTTACAATCTTGTTGGGAAGGTGGAATAGTTGAAAAACAAAGTTAAATTTGAGAAACCGGATGTGTGCGTATGCACAGGGCTGTACGCGCGCACGCTCTAGAGAAGTTTTAAAACGTGTGCGTACGCACAGGTACCATAGATTACCATGTATGTTCACTCGCACAACCTGTGCTAGCACCCTCAACAAATTGACCTTCCCAACTTGTGCGTGCGCACGAGCTATGCATACGCACAGGTTGCAATTTCTCATTGGGTATGTGTACGCACAAGCTGTGCTAGCGCTGTGAATAGATTGCCTGCCTCTGCGTGTGAGTACGCACAGGTTTGTGCTTGCGCACAGGTTAAAATTTTTGCAGAGGTGTGCGTGCGCACATACTAGAAATCATAAAATTTTGCAACTTTGTAGAATTTCAGATTTTTTAACACCAAACTTTGATTGATCATAACTTTCTCTACAAAATTCTATATTTTACAAACTTTACATCGATTTGAAGGGTTTTCAATAAGCTTTAATTTGAAACAAATTTCAATCAATTTTAAAAACTGAGGCATGATTTATGATCAGACAAAGTTCACCCAAAACCAACTTTTATCAAAAATCATAATTTACCAAATTTTCCAAAATCCTCAAACCATATCCAACCAAAATAATACCAAATTCCCATTTTCAACACAATCTACCCTATTGGGTCACAATTTACCATTCATATCAAATTTTCTACCGCACTTCATCATTTTCAATCTCAATTATCAAACATATACATCATAAAAAATTTTCCCACCATCACATGCATCCATCCTCATTATATCACTATCAATCTCCATCATCAAACTCATTCATGCTTTATGTTAAAACTCAATAATATTCATTCATGCAAACTCATAATACATCATATCTCAACATCATTAATCAACAACATTACTAATATTAATTCATCAAACCTCATTCAACCAATCAACATCAACAACCACATCAAATCAAACCTATCCTATAGGTTACTAGCCTAAGTGTCCATGAATATTATATACTACATAGAGGAAACCGAAACCATACCTTGGCCGATTCCCTATATGAACCAAAACTCCAAATTCAGCACAATCAAGCCCTTAACCACACTCCAAGCTTCCAATTCCACTTCAACAAGCACCAACAAGTTCCAATAGCTCCCAAACTAACAATAATCAAGCTATATATGCATAAATCATCACAAATCAACCTAGGGCTCATTTTAATTGAAATTTCACAAGGGTTCAAGACCTCTTACCTTTTCCAACAGCTTTGAAAGCCAAAATCCAATGCTAAGCAAGGATTAGAGTGAACCTAAACACCTAAAAATCATAAAACCTCACTTAATCAAAAGCCCTAAAACTTGAAATTTTGAAGAGAAGAACTGAGAGGTTTTGAGCTTTCCTTACCAGTTTCTTAGGTGGCTTTTGTAGAGCTCTTTACAAGGAACGCGTGGCCACAAATGGTGCGGTGATCAGAGCTCTATAGCTCAACATATGAGCTTGTGAAGTTGAGAGTGAATAGTATTTTCTTCTTCATCTTCACTCTTTTCTTTTCTACTGAGTGTGTTGCGTTTTGAGTGTCTTAATGGCTGTAAGGTTCATTAATGAACCTTTATATATGTTGGGCTTGGGCCTAACTTGGGCCTAGTCCAACCCGTTAGCATTTTTAGTTCGTTCAGCCCAACTTCGGGCCAAACCTTTAGAATTAATGCCTGTATTTTAACTTTTATTATTTTTCTAAGGTTTTTAACTGCTTTCACTTTTTCTCGGGCAGCACTGGGCAGACTTGAACCGGTTTAACCAGTTCAACTGCCGGTTCGCAATTTTTCGCGGTTTTTCGCAGAAAACACATTTTCTAACTTAGAAAAACCTACTGAGTCCAAAAATCACATTTAAATCCTCAAATTCTCATTCTAAATCTTCGGACTCTATTTTGGGCAATATTAATTACTTAATTAAATGATTAATTAAGCTCGGTTCTTACATGCACAACTTCACCGGCAAGTGCACCAGGTCATCCAAGTAATACCTCAGGTGAGTGAGGGTCGATTCCACGAGGATTGTTGGATTGAGCAAGCAATGGTTATCCTGTGGATCTTAGTCACGCGAATAGAAAGATAATGGTTGTTGTTGAATGTGCATAAACAAGAAAATAAAGAAAATAATAAAGAATTGATAAAGAAACGATAATAAGAAATCAGTTAAGGCTTTGGAGATGCTTTATCTTTCTGGATTAATAATTCTTACAGACTACTTTAACAATGAATGATTCATTCTATGGCAAAGTTATAAGTGATTAACTCATGTCCTCTCATCAAGTCAATCTCCTCTAATTCATATCAAATGCTGTTTTCAGTGGTCATTCAATATAAATGAGGGTGAAGCTCACGCAATTCATTCTCCGTTGTGATCCTACTCAAAATACCACAGACAAGGTTAGATCTTCCGGATCAAAGAATGAAGCCTAGTGTTCTAGCCTTAGTGCCACAGAAACCTCATCACCCATAACTAACCGTTGCTAAAACTTTAGGCAACGCTTTGGCAACGGTTTTTGACATGTGGTATATGCGGCCGTTGCCAATGCTCAAAGGCAACGGTTTTTTACCTAAAGAAACGGCAACCAAAAAAACCGTTGCTATAGTTACTGGCATAGGCAACGGTTTTGACAACAATTTTTAGAGAACAGTTTACAACCGTTACTAGATAGGAAACGGTTTAAAACCGTTCTCTTTCATCACGTAACGGTTTAAAACCATAACTAGATAGACAACAGTTTTAAACTGTTGTAGTTTTGTTATTCACAAAGACAACGGTTTAAAAGCGTTGCCTTTGGTGTTGTTTTTTTGCAACGGTTTTAATACCATTGCCATTTTAGAACTACCTTTGACCACGGTTTTAATACCATTATCTTTGGCAACTTTTGACAACGGTGTTTTCTTGTTATATATTTCTTTATTTACAATAATTTTCTCATGTTGCATTGAAATTAATATTTCAACTATTTTTTAGTGTCAATAGATTCATATTCCAACTATCCGAATCAAATCACTAAAGAAAACTAACTGAACATTTGATTTATAACGTACTCTATAAGATTCATACATGTTTGTGACCTATAAAAACAAAGATTTTAAAAGTCAAATAAACTAAGATACTTTAAAATCACATAATAAAAGTTTAAGTCATAACAATATCTAATCATAAACAAGAGATTTGATATATTACAATAGCAAATAGACTCCCCATCATCTCCACAAATTGGTAATTTTTACTCTCTAGTGTTTGATATTCACAATGTGTGATTAAGTTCTCCCTCACCTTCATAATGATTTTCCTGTGAACAAAAAAATTAGCAAATTAAATATAATACTAAACCTAATGCTAATAATGCTTACTAATAGAGAGAGGGGATAAGGGAAAGAAAGATAACTGCTAGTGATTTTCCTTATGAATTTCTTTATTAATAGCTGGGTCATAATAGCTAATATTAATTTGGTCAAGCAAATTAATAATCTCATTTAAATATAATACAAGAAGAAACAAACTACCAATGAAAATACAAGTAAACCATCATTTTGAGATTGTAAAATGTCTAAAGAGGCTGCCATTGACAATTATTCTTGAAAAAGTCAACATATGATTTTGACTCTTGTGTTGATCAAGAACGTTAATAGCTCAAGGAATTAAATTAAATCTTAGTTTTTTCCAAAGAAAACTTCAATTGAATTCTACCAGTGTAAGTTTTTCCTGATCCATATAACTCAAGGATATGTTTGGTTCACCTTTTACTTGTAAAAGGTATGCATAATTTAGTTATAACAGAACATTATCATTCAAAACAGAAATTAAAAATAAAAATTATGCGAAATTGTTATAAATTATGCTATCTTAGGATAGAAACATAAAAATATTGACAGACACAAACTTGTTTCAAAAAAGAGACAGATACATGGCTATAAATAGAGACATGACCATTTTATCTTATCTCTATCTCCTTCTTTATATTTTCTGCTATAAGACACTTAGCAAACTTGGAGTTAATGGTGGAACATATACCTATTCAGCCAATGAATGTTGTGTCAACCAGTGAAGCAATAGGATCAGCTATCAAAGCCATAGCAGAAGGCACTACAATTGACAATATTTCCTAACCAAGGTTGACTGCTTTGAAAACAAGTCTGAAGTAAGAAGAAAATAAAAAAAAGTCAAGAATTACACCTGTAGAAGAGAAAAGACAACACAATTCAATTCACACTTCTCCAATCCACATTCAATTCAAGAAGGGAAAAAAAGAGTTCTGGTAAACAAAAGAACAAATCAAACAGCAATTTCATGAACAAATTCAGAAAGAAAACCCTAAAGAGCTCTTATACTTTATCTTTTCTACAAAGATCTCTGATCTATAAGAAAAACTAACACAAATTTTATTGCACCCTTTGTTTGGTCTTTGAATCACAATAGAAATTTCACCCCCAAAAACTCAAAAGCAATGAGAAACAAGATATTAAATGGTGAAGTCAATTTTATCCCCTAACCCTGTATTCCAACACTAATTTACAGCACACTCACCATTTTTCTTTAACTGGCATAATGTCTTCGCAAGTAAGGTAAAGAGCCATTACATACCTCATCGCCGGGAGAACAAACTACAAGCACTACATGAGCAATACTCTGCTTTACTCCATTGCTTACCACAATCTAATCAAGAGTATATGTAATTCCATTCTCTTCTGCAATAAAAATTCAGGAAAATTGTCAAAAGCCATATAAGCCCCCATCTCAAAAAATTAGTAAAAAAATTAACCAAAGTAACCAAAACACAAAAATTTAAAGTGCATAAATTAGCTAACCCTTCAACTTATGACAAATCGCTCTGCACAATTCAAATGTTCCGGCATTAGGGGTATACCATCTGTATCCTTCACGAATAGCATTCTACCATACTCACCACACATTAATCAAACATTCACATGATCATTACTTCATGATCATAATTTCATTATCATACACCTAAATCAAACAGCAGAAAGATACAACAATAAAAGTACAATTGACACAAAAATAAAATGAGAATTCACCTCAGCTATGATGGCAGGTGTATCGAAATAATTGACACATGTGAAGATTTCCAAATAAGAAATAATGAAAAACATGTAAGGTAGTATTTTCATAAAAAAAATCTCACTAAGTTACATGACACAATCAAGATGAGACTTAAACCTGAAACTTATAATCTAGCCGCATGAAACCACATGTTCCTACAAGCTACATAGAACACAATTTGAAAAAAGGATTCACAATAAAAAATTGACTTGCCTGATCTATAGGATTGTTACAGAGCAATAAGAGTTCAGAAATGGTGGTCCTGGTAGCTAGGGCACAAACAACTCACCATGAACGACGGTGGCGACCAGGAATTCCGGAGGCGGCGGCGGCAGAAGAACGGCTCCTCCTCTGTTGCGTCCCTTTCTCACACGCGTCCATTCCTTCCTCTCTACGGCAACATCAAAGTGATCTCCTCCCCCTGTTTGGTTCCTTCTAGCGACAGCGGCAGCTTCCATCAACAGCAGCAACGAAGATGAGCTCCTTCTCTTCCTCGCATCACGCGTTCTGTACGTGTCTCTCTCTCACTCTCGTTTTCCCCTCAAGGTCAGCGGCGACGGTGGCTGTGGTCACCACCGGTAGCGCCTCTCCCTTCCCCTCTCCTCTCCTTCCCGTTCTCTGATCACCCCCTCCTCTCGCTCCCCCTCTTCTCTCGTTTCCCCTTCTCTCTATTTCCCCTTCTTTAACTGTATGTGTGTATTTTAATTATGTTAGGTTTAGACATCATAAAATTAGGGTTTTATTTGGGAATTAGAGTTAGCATAAAATATATACGAGTAATATACCATTTTATAAAATATTTGAGATAGAATAATAATTTAGAATTTAAATATAATATTATAAAGATTATTTTTACATCATAAACTTTTATTCATTAATATATCAATGAGCTCAAATAATTATTTTTAATTTTAAATTATAAAATAAATATATTAATCACATTTTGTGAAATACATTTTAAAGTCAAAAATATTAATTATTTTAAACTTGAAGTATTTATAAAAATTAATTTAATCATTCTTAATAAATTATTTTTCTAAGAATTTAAATTAATAAAATAAACCATAATTTATTCATAATAGAAATTACTTAAATTAAATTATATATAATTCTTCCATTATTGAACTTTTAATTTCAAATTATGTGAAATAATCAATTATAAAAATTACACAAAAATATTAATTAACTTACCTCCAAATATTAATAAAACTAATTAAATTACTCTAAATTGATTAATTTCTAAAAATAAAGAGTTCATATTAATAAAATAAGTCATAACTTTTTCATAATAAAAGTTACTCAAATTAAACTGTATAATTTTTTCTTATTTTTTTCAATCACTAAAATTATACAAAATATTCAATTATAATAAAATTATATGTTAAATTTTAGAGCGAGAATTGAATGGAACAAAAACTAATATTTGTTTTAAATTTATTTTCTCCATAAATAATAATTGTTAAATTATTTAAACAACATTAGAAAATTATTTCTTAATAAAAAGTTGATATAATGGTTATAAAACCGTTCTTTAAAATAGTCAAAGAGAATGGTTTTATTTTGTTGCTATAACATAGTGAAAAATTGAACTTCAACAGCAACATCGTAAAAACCGTTCTCTAAAATAATCTAATAGAACGGTTTTAAAGTGTTACAATATTGGCAACGGTTTTTATGTGTATCCTTTGTACAAATATTTAAACAACAATAAAAAACTGTTGCCTAAAAACAAATCATTGTAACGGTTATAAAACCATTCTTTAAAATAGTCAAAGAGAACGATTTTATTTTGTTGCTATAATGTAGTGAAAAATTAAACATCAGCAGCAACACTTTAAAAAATCGTTGTCTAAAATCATCTAAGAGAACGGTTTTAAGGTGTTACAAATTTTGGCGTTGCTAAAGCCCATATTTGTGGTAGTGGCAACGCTGGGTTTTGGTCCTTCTTGGGCATTGAACGCCAGTTATGGGCAGTGATCTGGAAGAGAAGTATAGACTATCATATATTTTTGGAAAGCTCTGGAAGTTAGCTTTCTAAAGCCATTGAGAGCGCATCAACGGGACCTCTGTAGATCAAGAAATGCTCGTTGGAGTGCTTGGAGGTCAGGATTTGACAACATCTGCTACCCTTTCTTCCTCTCTGAACAAGACTTTGCTAATTCTGCCATTTTTGCCCAAAAATCACCTAAAATCATAGAAAAAACACAAAAACTCAAAGTATCATCCAAAAGATGAATTTTTCACTAAAACATATTAAAACATAAAAAAAATTAACGAAATCTAACTAAAAACACTATGAAAATGCTATGGAAAAGCGTGTAAGATATCCACTTATCATAACACTAAACTTAAACTGTTGCTTGTCCTCAAGCAACCAAAAACAAGATAGGACTAAAGAAGAGAAAAATATGCAAGGTTTTCAAAGTCATCAATGAAGCTCAGTTCCAATTATTGAATAGGGCTATTAGTTCTTTATTCCTGAACAGCTTTGGCATCTCACTTTCCTTTGAAGCTTAGAAATATTGGCATCCTTTGGAACTAGAATCCGGCTGATATTATTGATTATCTTTTTAGTTTTTCTTGATTCTTGAACACAGCTTTTTCTTTTGGTGCTTTGCACCTTTGAGCCTAGTCGTAACTCTGAGCTTTTTGTTTTCAAGTATTACTACCGGATACATAAAAGCCATAAGCACTTAACTAGGGGAACCCTTTAGATTCGAATTTAGCTTTGCTTAAATTCTCAGATAGTGGTGCTCAGAGATCTTAAGCGTACTCTTTTAGCTTTGGATCACGACTTTAAATGCTTAGTCTCAAGCTTTTTACTTGACACCTTCACACCACAAGCATATAGTTAGGGATAGCAACTCATTTGAGCTTTTTAGGCCAATTTTGACCATCCTAATCAATATTTTTTATTTCTTAGAGAATCAATAATACTTCTCTAAATTCACTGTTCATCAAGACCCACTATGCTCAACCTCAATATCAAATATGCACAATTAATTCATACATTCAGAAAATAAAGATAAGGCCACCACATTATAAGTAATTGGAATAACTCATGATACAACTCGAAATCTTATGTACCTTTACTATTCCTTTTTCAATAAATTTTTCTTTTAAGCTTGATGATGGATACATAAGATATCTTATAAAAAAACAAAGAAAAGAAAACAATACTAGAAACGAACTGTTCCGGGGGTTACCTGAAACAGGGAGGTCGATCTCAGATGAGATCTTCAGATCTGAACTGGGCCGTCGCGTCTGACTTGTTGGCGTAGGAGATGCTGCGAGTCCTTTTTCATCGAAGGGGGGTGGTACCTGCAAGAGACTCTGATGCTTAAGTCAGCACGGGCTTTAGGCAGGTTTTTTAGTAGATTAGGAGTATGATTATACCTGGGTGCTCTAGTGTATTTATAGTAGTGTTGAATAACCTTCCTTGAGATAAGTTTGTTATCTTATCTTATCTTTTGTGGGTGAAATCTCCTATCTTTTGGCCAGCCGCCTTCTGGTAGGCGGTGACTTTTCTTTCTTGGGTCTCTTTGGGCCTCTATGGTGACTCGTCCGAACTCTTTATGAAGAGGTCGGTGGTCGGCCAAACTTCAAGAGGTCAGTCACTTTGTTCTCGTCCAATCCGGACCTTATAGCTCGGACCAGTGTATGAACAGTGCCCCTGCTTGAGATTCGATCTTTTCGTGAGGTTGTGCTCGTTTTTGAGCTTCGACCTCTTTGGGGAAGTCGTGTTCAAGAATCTTCCTGGTCGTATTCGGTCCGTCCCTTTCTTGAGCACGTTTCGCGTCTTTAATGATTTTAAAACGCGAAGTGTTTTAAATGTGGCGTCATTCCCGAGTGCATCAGTTTCGGTTTAAACGAGCACTTTTAAAGCCTTTTAATAGGGCTTTAATTTCTTTTTGCTGTTTCTTTCCCTCCCTAAATTTGAAATGAAAGGGATTCTTTGGTTCTTTTAGTTTTCTTGCTTGTATTTTGTTTCACTTTTACATTTCTGAAGGACCTTACCTGCTTCGTTTTGCCCCAAGTTTTCTTCTTTCCTCTGGAGCTTCGAGGCGCTTTGTTGGTGTGGACCATTTATGCTTTTGCCATGCGTCTGTTTGTTGCTTCTTTCTTCTTTGTAAGTTAGTCCTCTGCTTCGTCCCCTTTCTTTTTTCACGTGTTTTACTGGTCGTCCTTCTTTGTGCTTTACTACTGCATGCTTTCTTTTTGCTTAAATTTTTTATTTTGCTGAGCTTTTTGAAGACTTTCTGGTGATTATTGCATGCCTTTGTATCTTCAAAGATCCGATCTCTTTTGTCTCCGTTGCTTCGTTTGGGGAAATGTAGGTGCTTCTTGCCTTTTGGTGAAGGGGCTAGGGTTTTAATTTTTGTTTGGCTTTCCTGTGTATTTCTTCCTCTTTGTATCTGTATTGCCTCCAAAGGGGGCTCCTGGGTTTTTGGTGGTGATTTTTTGTTGCTTTTGTGAATCCTGGGGTGTCCTTTTGCTGCTATACTTGTTGTTTGCTGGTTGTTTCTTCATTGTTTGTTTCTTTCCGAGTCGTTTGGTAGTGACCCATTTTTTTACTATAGGTATAGTTGTTCTATGTCTTCTCGTAAAAACATTGTCGAGATGTCTACAAAGGTTCCCCCTGGTATGGCTGACTAGTTAGATTCTATAGTGTTGATGTGTGTTACTGTGGACGACCTAGAATACTGTGAAAAACTTAGGAGATTTCATAGGATCTGTAGTAGTAGGGATGACGAGAAGAATTACGAGCTGGTGTCACCCGACCTTGAGGAAAGGGTTAGTTTCCCTCCCTTAACTCGGGCAGAACGTCCTTTCTTCTATGCCTACGACTATTTCATTAGCCAATTAGGTATTACCCTTCCTTTTACTGCGTTTGAGACTAAGGTTTTATGGAATTGTAATGTGGTCCCATCACAGCTTCATCTGAACTCTTGGGCTTTTATGAAGATTTTTCAGTTATTGTGTCAAGAGCTGGGTGTCCGACCTACATTGTCCCTTTTTCTTTACCTATTTGTGTTGACCAAACCTGGGGTAGCCAAGAAAAAGGCTTCTTGCATCTCATTCTGAGCTACCCAGGGGAAGAAAATATTTTCAATGTTTGATGACTCTTTTCGTGACTTTATTAAGAACTTCTAATTTAAAGTCCAAGCTGTTGAGGGTGCTCGCCCTTTCTTTCTGGATGAAAATGATGAGCCGACCTTTCCTTTATGGTGGCAAAAAGTCCTCAAGTATCCTTGGGAGAGTTTAGATGAAGTAGAACATGCTTTTGTTGGTGTTTTAGAGGAGCATTGGGGGGAACCTCCTTATCTGGACACAAAGAGATTTCTAGGAGATCCTTCCCTCCTCCGTTCTGAACTAGGTAGTTGATAAGCGAAAATCGTTGTCAGTCTAGATTTTCATCCTAAAGAAAGGAATTACTTCGTTGTAAGCATAGCTCCAAACCAACAAACAACTCTCACATCAAATTAAAATATGGTTTTGTCACATGTACAAACCCCAATGAAAATTAACCGAAGTATTTAGACTGCGGGTCATCTCACAAGGAATTACAATGAAGTGGTCAATTATTGACTATGAAGATGCAAGGGGGGTTTGATTTTGTATTTTTGCAAGAAAATAAATGACAAGAAAAGTAGAGAGAGCAAGTAACTAAAGAGAGCAATTAATAAAGAGAGACATTCATGGCAAGGTTTGAGATCATAGGCTTTCTATCCTAGTCATTAATCATAACAATAATTAACAAGAATTTATCTTATTTCATCATCTCCAACATTGGAAGAAGGTATAAGTTATCTTCCATGAGAGAAAATCAAACAAGACTTGTTAATCTCAATCCAAATGTCCTAATCAACTCACTAATTGAATTAGTAAAAGATTAGAGTCAATGAAAATAATATTAACTAACAACTTTAGATCACCAACATGAGTTGGGTTTTCATGACTCAAGATTGCCTAATTACTCTTTCCAAGCCAAGAATGCTCAAAATCTACTCTAAAGACCAACCAAGCATTTTGTCAAACACTTGGAAGGCATAAAAGGAAGCATGGTAAAAGTGCAACAAAATAGTAAATCTAACAACTCCCAATTGCAAGAAAAGTAAATCAACAATCCAAATCATCATCAAAAGGGCATCAAACATTCAATTTCATTAAAGGTAAACAAAATCCAACATGAGCACTCATAAACATAAAAGAGACATAAAAGTAGAATTGACAAGAGAACTAAGAAGAATAGAGTAGTAGAACAAGAAATTGTAAAGAAAAATAAGATGAGAACATGGAATTAAGTCTAGATCTAAGATGGATTAACCTAACCTAATTTTAGAAAGAAGAGGGAGCTTCTATCTCTAGAAACTAACCTACATGATGCTAATGCTACAAACAATTGCTCCCCCTCCCCTTGCCCAAGCTTGAATTCTACATGAAATAGCATCAGAAATGAGTTGGGTTGGGCCCAAAGTGCTTCAGAAATTGCCCCAAGTGATTTCCTCTTTAGTGGGCCACGAGCAGCATCGGTGCACACGCGTACATGGCGCGTGCGCGCCCCTATACGCAAAGAAACATATAGCAAATTTTATATCATTTCAAAGCCCCAAATGTTAGCTTTCCAACGCATCTAGAACCGCCTCATTTGGACCTCTGTAGCTCAAGTTATGATCGATCGAGTGCAAAGAGGTCAGGCTTGACAGCTTTACAGTTCCTTCATTTCTTCATGAGTTCTCCCACCTTGCATGCTATTCTCCTCACTTCTTTCATCCAATACTTGCCTTATGGATCTGAAATCACTCAACAAACATATCAAGGTATCGAATGGAATTAAGTGAATTAAAATCACAAATTTTAGGGCCTAAAAAGCATGTTTTCACATTTAAGCACAAATCAAGGGAGAATTGCAAAACCATGCTACTTGATTGGATAAATGTGAGAAAATGTGATAAAATCTCCCAAATTAAGCACAAGATAAACCACAAAATCGGAGTTTATCAAATCTCCCCACACTTAAACCAAGCATGTCCTCATGCTAAGAATAAAGAAGGACAAGAAAAGGGGTATGAACATTTATTCAATGCAAATAAACTATATGCACCTATCTATATGAATGCAACTAAATGCAAGATGATTCTACCTACTTGGTTAAAAGTAAATCAATCTCCAAGAATATATATCAAGTAGGGCTAAGTAGTATGATGATTCATAAATCCTACCAATTCAAGTACAAAATGAAGTTCAAATAGACTTGCAAAAAGAAAAGCTCATGAAAGCAGGGAACAAGGAATTGAGCATTGAACCCTCACCGGAAGTGTATCCGCTCTAGTCGCTCAAGTGTATAGGGTCGATCCACTAATGAGCGGATAATTTATACGCTTTTTGGCATTGTTTTTAGTATGTTTTTAGTATATTTTAGTTAGTTTTTATTATATTTTTATTAGTTTTTAAATAAAAATCACATTTCTTGACTTTACTATGAGTTTGTGTGTTTTTCTATGATTTCAGATATTTTCTGGCTGAAATTGAGGGACCTGAGCAAAAATCTGAAGAGGACCTAACAAAGCTTTTCAAACAAGAAGAAGCCATGGCAGCCGAAAACAACAACAATGCCAACAATGCAAGGAAGGTGCTTGGTGACTTTACTGCACCTACTCCTGACTTCTATGGGAGAAGCATCTCAATCCCTGCCATTGGAGCAAACAACTTTGAGCTTAAGCCTCAATTAGTTTCTCTGATGCAACAGAATTCCAAGTTTCACAGACTTCCATTGGAAGATCCTCATCAGTTCTTAGCTGAATTCTTGCAGATCTGTGACACTGTCAAGACCAATGGGGTTGATCCCGAGGTCTATAGACTTATGCTTTTTCCCTTTGCTGTAAGAGATAGAGCTAGAGCATGGTTGGATTCATGATGAGCGGATATTTTATACGCTTTTTGGGGATAATTTCATATAGTTTTGAGTATGTTTTAGTTAGTTTTTAGTCTATTTCTATTAGTTTTTAGGAAAAATTCATATTTCTGGACTTTACTATGAGTTGTGTGTTTTTTCTGTAATTTCAGGTATTTTTCTGGCTGAAATTGAAGGAGTTGAGCAAAAATCTGATTCAGGCTGAAAAAGGACTGCCTGGTTAGTGGTACGCGTTGTGAAAAGTATGATTCACAATTCGTGCACCAAGTTTTTGGCGCCGTTGCCGGGGATTGTTCGTGTTTGAACAACTGACAAATTATTTTGTTGCTTAGATTAGGAAAAAAATCTTTCTTTTTGGTTTAGAGTCTTTTATTATTTATCCCTTTTTAAAACACTTTAAATTTATAGCTCAGTTAATTAGAACGTGGTGTTTATGTTCATGGTAATTGGCTATCATATTTTTAAAACCTTTTTCAAAAATAATTTTTTCTATTAAATCCTGTGCCAAACTTTAAGTTTGGTGTTTTCTTGTTGATTTCCCTTTGGTTTTCAAAAAAAAAATTTTTTGGCTTGGTTTTCTAAAAATTTTAAGTTTGGTGTTCTTTCTTCGTGTTCTTGAGTTTTCCTTGTGACTTGATTTTAAAATTTTTAAGTTTGGTGTTCCTTGGTGTTTTCCCTCCAAAATTTTCGAAAATAGGGAGCATTAGATCTAAAAATTTTAAATCTTGTGCTATCTTATTGTTTTTCTCTCTCCTCTTTAAATTCAAAAATATCCTTTCTCTCTATTTTTAAAAAACAAATTTTTGAAAATTATAAAAAAAAAAATTTTAAAATCTTTTCCAAATCATATCTTTTTCAAAACTTTCTAACCACTTTTTCTCTCCTCACTTTTTCAAAAATCATAATTTTTGTTATTTTTATTTTTGGTTAAGTTGTCCTCTTTCAATAAAATAAAATAATTAAAAAGGTAAATCAGTCCAAGTTATATCCATATATCCATCATGGACATAAATGGAGATGAACAGT
>NC_029791.2:62904724-62904917 GCF_000816755.2 Arachis ipaensis | reverse complement strand
CAATGCCAAACCAGTGGTTCAACCACAGAGGCGGCTAAATCCAGCCATGAAGGAAGTGGTGCAGAAATAGGTCACCAAGTTACTAGAGGCTGGGATTATTTATCCTATTTCCGATAGCCCCTGGGTGAGCCCTGTGCAAGTCGTCCCAAAAAAGGGAGGCATGACAGTGATTCATAATGAAAAAAATGAACTG
>NC_029791.2:62904246-62904515 GCF_000816755.2 Arachis ipaensis | reverse complement strand
ACATGCAGGATTCTATAGGAGGTTTATAAAGGATTTTTCAAAAATTGCAAAACCTCTAAGCAATCTACTAGCTGCTGACACGCCATTTGTGTTTGACACAGCATGCCTGCAAGCGTTTGAAACGCTGAAAGCTAAGCTGGTCACAGCACCAGTCATTACTGCACCAGACTGGACATTGCCATTTGAGTTAATGTGTGATTCCAGTGATCATGCCATTGGTGCAGTATTGGGACAGAGGCATGACAAGCTTCTGCATGTCATTTATTATG